>NW_022261993.1:0-18081 GCF_002021735.2 Oncorhynchus kisutch
AAATAAGCACTTTTCCATAAACAAGCTCTAAATCATGTTTGAGCACTCTGGATGTCCAAATTTTTTGCTGCTGTCTAGTTGAGATGAAATGAACGCCGTGGACAGTTTTCAGCAAGTTGCAACATTGAAATGCAGAAATAAGCACTTTTCCATAAACAAGCTCTAAATCATGTTTGATGCACTCTGGATATCAATTTTTGCTGTGCTGTGTCTAGGTTGAGATGAAATGAACACCCGTGGACAGTTTTCAGCAAGTTGCAACATTGAAATGCAGAAATAAGCACTTTTCCATAAACAAGCTCTAAATCATGTTTGAAGCACTCTGGATAAAAAATGTTTTGTTATGTATTTGAGATGTTATGAAAAACACTGTAGACTGTTTTCAGCAAGTTACAACATTGAAATGCAGAATAAGCACTTTTCCATAAACAAGCTCTAAATCATGTTTGAAGCACTCTGGATATCCAATTTTTGCTTGCTGTGTCTAGTTGAGATAAATGAACACCGTGGACAGTTTTCAGCAAGTTGCAACATTGAAATGCAGAAATAAGCACTTTTCCATAAACAAGCTCTAAATCATGTTTGAAGCACTCTGGATAAAAAATGTTTTTGTTATGTTATTCGAGATGTTATGAAAACACTGTAGACTGTTTCAGCAAGTTACAACATTGAAAGAAAAAAAATCCAAATGCAGAAATAAGCACTTTTCCATAACCAAGCTCTAATCATGTTTGATGCACTCTGGATGTCCAATTTTGCTTTGCTTGTCTAGTTGAGATGAAATGAACGCCGTGGACAGTTTTCAGCAAGTTGCAACATTGAAATGCAGAAATAAGCACTTTTCCATAAACAAGCTCTAAATCATGTTTGATGCACTCTGGATAAAAAAATGTTTTTGTTGTTTATTTGAGATGTTATGAAAACACTGTAGACTGTTTTCAGCAAGTTACAACAGTGAAATGCAGAAATAAGCACTTTTCCATGAACAAGCTCTAAATCATGTTTGATGCACTCTGGATGTCCAATTTTGCTGTGCTGTGTCTAGTTGAGATGAATGAACACCGTGGATAGTTTTCAGCAAGTTGAAACATTGAAATGCAGAAATAAGCACTTTTCCATAAACAAGCTCTAAATCATGTTTGATGCACTCTGGATATCCAATTTTTGCTGTGCTGTGTCTAGTTGAGATGATGAACGCCGTGGACAGTTTTCAGCAAGTTGCAACATTGAAATGCAGAAATAAGCACTTTTCCATAAACAAGCTCTAAATCATGTTTGAAGCACTCTGGATAAAAAATGTTTTTGTTATGTTTTTTGAGATGTTATGAAAACACTGTAGAACTGTTTTCAGCAAGTTACAACATTGAAATGCAGAAATAAGCACTTTTCCATAAACAAGCTCTAAATCATGTTTGATGCACTCTGGATGTCCAATTTTGCTGTGCTGTGTCTAGGTTGAGATGAAATGAACGCCGTGGACAGTTTTCAGCAAGTTGCAACATTGAAATGCAGAAATAAGCACTTTTCCATAAACAGCTCTAAATCATGTTTGAAGCACTCTGGATAAAAAATGTTTTTGTTATGTTTATTTGAGATGTTATGAAAAACACTGTAGACTGTTTTCAGCAAGTTACAACATTGAAATGCAGAAATAAGCACTTTTCCATACAAACAAGCTCTAAATCATTTTTTGAATGCACTCTGGATAATCCAATTTTTGCTGTGCCTGTGTCTAGGTGAGATGGAATGAACGCCGTTGGACAGTTTTTCCAGCCAAGTTGCCAACATTGAATGCAGAATATAAGTCACTTTTCCATAAACAAAGCTCTAAATCATGTTTGAGCACTCTGGATAAAAAACTGTTTTTGTTATGTTTATCGAGATGTTATGAAAACACTGTAGACTGTTTTCAGCAAGTTACAACATTGAAATGCAGAAATAAGCACTTTTCCATAAACAAGCTCTAAATCATGTTTGATGCACTCTGGATATCCAATTTTTGCTGTGCTGTGTCTAGTGAGATGAAATGAACGCCGTGGGAACAGTTTTCAGCAAGTTGCAACATTGAAATGCAGAAATGAGCACTTTTCCATAAACAAGCTTCTAAATCATGTTTGAAGCACTCTGGATAAAAAATGTTTTTGTTATGTTTATTGAGATGTTTATGAAAACACTGTAATTGTTTTCAGCAAGTTACAACTTGAAATGCGAAATAAGCACTTTTCCATAAACAAGCTCCTAAATCATGTTTGATGCACTCTGGATATCCAATTCTTAGCAGTGCTCTGTGTCTAGGTTGAGATGAAATGAACGCCGTGGACAGTTTTCAGCAAGTTGCCAACATTGAAATGCAGAAATAAGCACTTTTCCATAAACAGCTCTAAATCATGTTTGAAGCACTCTGGATAAAAAAATGTTTTTGTTATGTTTATTTGAAGTGTTATGAAAACACTGTAGATTGTTTTCAGCAAAGTTACAACATTGAAATGCAGAAATAAGCACTTTTCCATAAACAAGCTCTAAATCATGTTTGATGCACTCTGGATATCCAATTTTTGCTGTGCTGTGTCTAGGTTGAGATGAAATGAACGCCGTGGACCAGTTTTCAGCAAGTTGCAACATTGAAATGCCAGAAATAAGCACTTTCCATAAACAAGCTCTAAATCATGTTTGAAAGCACTCTGGATAAAAAAATGTTTTTTGTTATGTTTATTCGAGATGTTATGAAAAACACTGTAGGACTGTTTTCAGCAAGTTACAACATTGAAATGCAGAAATAAGCACTTTTCCATAAACAGCTCTAAATCATTTTGATGCACTCTGGATATCCAATTTTGCTGTGCTGTGTCTAGGTTGAGATGAAATGAACGCCGTGGACAGTTTTCAGCAAGTTGAAACATTGAAATCGCAAAATAAGCACTTTTCCATAAACAAGCTTAAATCATGTTTGATGCACTCTGGATATCCAATTTTGCTGTGCTGTGTCTAGGTTGAGATGAATGAACGCCGTGGACAGTTTTTCAGCAAGTTGCAACATTGAAATGCAGAAATAAGCACTTTTCCATAAACAAGCTCTAAATCATGTTTGAAGCACTCTGGATAAAAAATGTTTTGTTATGTTTATTGAGATGTTATGAAAACACTGTAACTGTTTTCAGCAAGTTACAACATTGAAATGCAGAAATAAGCACTTTTCCATAAACAAGCTCTAAATCATGTTTGATGCACTCTGGATATCCAATTTTTGCTGTGCTGTGTCTAGTTGAGATGAATGAACGCCGTGGACAGTTTTCAGCAAGTTGCAACATTGAAATGCAGAAATAAGCACTTTCCATAAACAAGCTCTAAATCATGTTTGAAGCACTCTGGATAAAAATGTTTTGTATGTTTATTGAGATGTTATGAAACACTGTAGACTGTTTTCAGCAAGTTACAACATTGAAATGCAGAATAAGCACTTTTCCATAAACAAGCTCTAAATCATGTTTGATGCACTCTGGATATCCAATTTTTGCTGTGCTGTGTCTAGGTTGAGATGAAATGAAACGCGTGGACAGTTTCAGCAAGTTGCAACATTGAAATGCAGAAATAAGCACTTTTCCATAAACAAGCTCTAAATCATGTTTGAAGCACTCTGGATAAAAAAATGTTTTTGTTATGTTTATTTGAGATGAAATGAAAACACTGTAGACTGTTTTCAGCAAGTTGCAACATTGAAATGCAGAATAAGCACTTTTCCATAAACAAGCTCTAAATCATGTTTGATGCACTCTGGATGCCAATTTTTGCTGTGCTGTGTCTAGGTTGAGATGAAATGAACACCGTGGACAGTTTTCAGCAAGTGAAACTTGAAATGCAGAAATAAGCACTTTTCCATAAACAAGCTCTAAATCATGTTTGAAGCACTCTGGATAAAAAATGTTTTGTTATGTTATTGAGATGTTATGAAAACACTGTAGACTGTTTTCAGCAAGTTACAACATTGAAATGCAGAATAAGCACTTTTCCATAAACAAGCTCTAAATCATGTTTGATGCACTCTGGATGTCCAATTTTGCTGTGCTGTGTCTAGGTTGAGATGAAATGAACACCGTGGACAGTTTTCAGCAAGTTGCAACATTGAAATGCAGAAATAAGCACTTTTCCATAAACAAGCTCTAAATCATGTTTGATGCACTCTGGATGTCCAATTTTTGCTGTGCTGTGTCTAGTTGAGATGAAATGAACGCCGTGGACAGTTTTCAGCAAGTTGCAACATTGAAATGCAGAAATAAGCACTTTTCCATAAACAAGCTCTAAATCATGTTTGAAGCACTCTGGATAAAAAAATGTTTTTGTTATGTTTATTCGAGATGTTATGAAAACACTGTAGACTGTTTTCAGCAAGTTACAACATTGAAATGCAGAAATAAGCACTTTTCCATAAACAAGCTCTAAATCATGTTTGATGCACTCTGGATGTCCAATTTTTGCTGTGCTGTGTCTAGGTTGAGATGAAATGAACACCGTGGACAGTTTTCAGCAAGTTGCAACATTGAAATGCAGAAATAAGCACTTTTCCATAAACAAGCTCTAAATCATGTTTGAAGCACTCTGGATAAAAAAATGTTTTTGTTATGTTTATTGAGATGTTATGAAAACACTGTAGACTGTTTTCAGCAAGTTACAACATTGAAATGCAGAAATAAGCACTTTTCCATAAACAAGCTCTAAATCATGTTTGATGCACTCTGGATATCCAATTTTTGCTGTGCTGTGTCTAGTTGAGATGAAATGAACACCGTGGACAGTTTTCAGCAAGTTGCAACATTGAAATGCAGAAATAAGCACTTTTCCATAAACAAGCTCTAAATCATGTTTGATGCACTCTGGATGTCCAATTTTTGCTGTGCTGTGTCTAGTTGAGATGAAATGAACGCCGTGGACAGTTTTCAGCAAGTTGCAACATTGAAATGCAGAAATAAGCACTTTTCCATAAAAAGCTCTAAATCATGTTTGAAGCACTCTGGATAAAAATTGTTTTTGTTATGTTTATTTGAGATGTTATGAAAACACTGTAGACTGTTTTCAGCAAGTTACAACATTGAAATGCAGAAATAAGCACTTTTCCATAAACAAGCTCTAAATCATGTTTGATGCACTCTGGATATCCAATTTTTGCTGTGCTGTGTCTAGGTTGAGATGAAATGAACGCCGTGGACAGTTTTCAGCAAGTTGCAACATTGAAATGCAGAAATAAGCACTTTTCCATAAACAAGCTCTAAATCATGTTTGATGCACTCTGGATAAAAAATGTTTTTGTTATGTTTATTGAGATGTTATGAAAACACTGTAGACTGTTTTCAGCAAGTTACAACATTGAAATGCAGAAATAAGCACTTTTCCATAAACAAGCTCTAAATCATGTTTGATGCACTCTGGATATCCAATTTTTGCTGTGCTGTGTCTAGGTTGAGATGAAATGAACGCCGTGGACAGTTTTCAGCAAGTTGCAACATTGAAATGCAGAAATAAGCACTTTTCCATAAACAAGCTCTAAATCATGTTTGAAGCACTCTGGATAAAAAATGTTTTTGTTATGTTTATTTCGAGATGTTATGAAAACCACTGTAGATGTTTTCAGCAAGTTACAACATTGAAATGCAGAAATAAGCACTTTTCCATAAACAAGCTCTAAATCATGTTTGATGCACTCTGGATGTCCAATTTTTGCTGTGCTGTGTCTAGAGTTGAGAAGAAATGAACACCGTGGACAGTTTTCAGCAAGTTGCAACATTGAAATGCAGAAATAAGCACTTTTCCATAAACAAGCTCTAAATCATGTTTGATGCACTCTGGATGTCCAATTTTGCTGTGCTGTGTCTAGTTGAGATGAAATGAACGCCGTGGACAGTTTTCAGCAAGTTGCAACATTGAAATGCAGAAATAAGCACTTTTCCATAAACAAGCTCTAAATCATGTTTGAAGCACTCTGGATAAAAAATGTTTTTGTTATGTTTATTTGAGATGAAATGAACACTGTAGACAGTTTTCAGCAAGTTACAACATTGAAATGCAGAAATAAGCACTTTTCCATAAACAAGCTCTAAATCATGTTTGATGCACTCTGGATGTCCAATTTTTGCTGTGCTGTGTCTAGTTGAGATGAAATGAACACCGTGGACAGTTTTCAGCAAGTTGCAACATTGAAATGCAGAAATAAGCACTTTTCCATAAACAAGCTCTAAATCATGTTGATGCACTCTGGATAAAAAAATGTTTTTGTTATGTTTATTGAGATGTTATGAAAACACTGTGAGATTTTTCAGCAAGTTACAACATTGAAATGCAGAAATAAGCACTTTTCCATAAACAAGCTCTAAATCATGTTTGATGCACTCTGGATGTCCAATTTTTGCTGTGCTGTGTCTAGTTGAGATGAAATGAACGCCGTGGACAGTTTTCAGCAAGTTGCAACATTGAAATGCAGAAATAAGCACTTTTCCATAAACAAGCTCTAAATCATGTTTGAAGCACTCTGGATAAAAAAATGTTTGTGTTATGTTATTTGAGATGTTATGAAAACACTGTAGGACTGTTTTCAGCAAGTTGCAACATTGAAATGCAGAAATAAGCACTTTTCCATAAACAAGCTCTAAATCATGTTTGAAGCACCAATCTGGATAATTTTTGCTGTGTTATTTGAGATGTTATGAAAACACTGTAGACAGTTTTCAGCAAGTTAAACATTGAAATGCAGAAATAAGCACTTTTCCATAAACAAGCTCTAAATCATGTTTGATGCACTCTGGATGTCCAATTTTTGCTGTGCTGTGTCTAGTTGAGATGAATGAACAGTGAAAAAAAACTTAAAAAAAAAATAAAAACATTTCCATAAACACTCTAATCAAATTGCAATTAAAAAAGTAAAGATGAAATGAACACCGTGGACAGTTTTCAGCAAGTTGCAACATTGAAATGCAGAAATAAGCACTTTTCCATAAACAAGCTCTAAATCATGTTTGATGCACTCTGGATGTCCAATTTTTGCTGTGCTGTGTCTAGTTGAGATGAAATGAACACCGTGGACAGTTTTCAGCAAGTTGCAACATGAAATGCAGAAATAAGCACTTTTCCATAAACAAGCTCTAAATCATGTTTGAAGCACTCTGGATAAAAAAATGTTTGTTTGTTTATTGAGATGTTATGAAAACACTGTAGACTGTTTTCAGCAAGTTGCAACATTGAAATGCAGAAATAAGCACTTTCCATAAACAAGCTCTAAATCATGTTTGATGCACTCTGGATGTTCAATTTTTGCTGTGTGTCTAGTTGAGATGAAATGAACACCGTGGACAGTTTTCAGCAAGTTGCAACATTGAAATGCAGAAATAAGCACTTTTCCATAAACAAGCTCTAAATCATGTTTGATGCACTCTGGATGTCCAATTTTGCTGTGCTGTGTCTAGGTTGAGATGAAATGAACGCGTGGACAGTTTTCAGCAAGTTGCAACATTGAAATGCAGAAATAAGCACTTTTCCATAAACAAGCTCTAAATCATGTTTGAAGCACTCTGGATAAAAAATGTTTTTGTTATGTTTATTCGAGATGTTATGAAAACACTGTAGACTGTTTTCAGCAAGTTACAACATTGAAATGCAGAAATAAGCACTTTTCCATAAACAAGCTCTAAATCATGTTTGATGCACTCTGGATATCCAATTTTTGCTGTGCTGTGTCTAGGTTGAGATGAAATGAACGCCGTGGACAGTTTTCAGCAAGTTGCAACATTGAAATGCAGAAATAAGCACTTTTCCATAAACAAGCTCTAAATCATGTTTGAAGCACTCTGGATAAAAAATGTTTTTGTTATGTTTATTGAGATGTTATGAAACACTGTAGATGTTTTCAGCAAGTTACAACATTGAAATGCAGAAATAAGCACTTTTCCATAAACAAGCTCTAAATCATGTTTGATGCACTCTGGATGTCCAATTTTTGCTGTGCTGTGTCTAGGTTGAGATGAAATGAACGCCGTGGACAGTTTTCAGCAAGTTGCAACATTGAAATGCAGAAATAAGCACTTTTCCATAAACAAGCTCTAAATCATGTTTGATGCACTCTGGATAAAAAAATGTTTGCTGTTATGTTTAGTTGAGATGAAATGAAACACTGTGGACAGTTTTCAGCAAGTTGCAACATTGAAATGCAGAAATAAGCACTTTTCCATAAACAAGCTCTAAATCATGTTGAAGCACTCTGGATAAAAAATTTTTTGTTGCTGTTTATTTGAGATGTTATGAAAACACTGTAGACTGTTTTCAGCAAGTTACAACATTGAAATGCAGAAATAAGCACTTTTCCATAAACAAGCTCTAAATCATGTTTGATGCACTCTGGAATCCAATTTTTGCTGTGCTGTGTCTAGTTGAGATGAATGAACGCCGTGGACAGTTTTCAGCAAGTTGCAACATTGAAATGCAGAAATAAGCACTTTTCCATAAACAAGCTCTAAATCATGTTTGATGCACTCTGGAATCCATTTTTGCTGTGCTGTGTCTAGGTTGAGATGAAATGAACGCCGTGGACAGTTTTCAGCAAGTTGCAACATTGAAATGCAGAAATAAGCACTTTCCATAAACAAGCTCTAAATCATGTTTGAAGCACTCTGGATAAAAAATGTTTGTTATGTTTATTGAAGTTATGAAAACACTGTAGATTTTTCAGCAAGTTACAACATTGAAATGCAGAAATAAGCACTTTTCCATAAACAAGCTCTAAATCATGTTTGATGCACTCTGGATATCAATTTTTGCACTGTGTGTTAGGTGAGATGAAATGAACGCCGTGGACAGTTTTCAGCAAGTTGCAACATTGAAATGCAGAAATAAGCACTTTTCCATAAACAAGCTCTAAATCATGTTTGAAGCACTCTGGATAAAAAAATGTTTTGTTATGTTTATTTGAGATGTTATGAAACACTGTAGATTTTTCAGCAAGTTACAACATTGAAATGCAGAAATAAGCACTTTTCCATAAACAAGCTCTAAATCATGTTTGATGCACTCTGGATATCCAATTTTTGCTGTGCTGTGTCTAGGTTGAGATGAAATGAACGCCGTGGACAGTTTTCAGCAAGTTGCAACATTGAAATGCAGAAATAAGCACTTTTCCATAAACAAGCTCTAAATCATGTTTGAAGCACTCTGGATAAAAAAATGTTTTTGTTATGTTTATTCGGATGTTATGAAACACTAGACTGTTCTTCAGCAAGTTACAACATTGAAATGCATGAAATAAGCACTTTTCCAATAAACAAGCTCTACAATCATGTCTGATGCAACCTCTGATGTCCAATTTTGCTGTGCTGTGTCCTAGGTTGAGATGAATGAACACCGTGGACAGTTTTCAGCAAGTTGCACAACATTGAAATGCAGAAATAAGCACTTTTCCATAAACAAGCTCTAAATCATGTTTGATGCACTCTGGATATCCAATTTTTGCTGTGCTGTGTCTAGTTGAGATGAATGAACGCCGTGGACAGTTTTCAGCAAGTGCAACATTGAAATGCAGAAATAAGCACTTTTCCATAAACAAGCTCTAAATCATGTTTGAAGCACTCTGGATAAAAATGTTTTTGTTGTTTATTTGAGATGTTATGAAAACACTGTAGACATGTTTTCAGCAAGTTACAACATTGAAATGCAGAAATAAGCATTTCCATAAACAAGCTCTAAATCATGTTTGATGCACTCTGGATATCAATTTTTGCTGTGCTGTCTAGGTGAGATGAAATGAACGCGTGGACAGTTTTCAGCAAGTTGCAACATTGAATGCAGAAATAAGCACTTTTCCATAAACAAGCTCTAAATCATGTTTGATGCACTGGGAAAAAAATGTTTTGTTATGTTTATTTGAGATGAAATGAAAACACTGTAGATTGTTTCAGCAGTGCAACATTGAAATGCAGAAATAAGCACTTTTCCATAAACAAGCTCTAAATCATGTTTGAAGCACTCTGGATAAAAAATGTTTTTGTTATGTTTATTGAGATGTTATGAAAACACTGTAGACTGTTTTCAGCAAGTTACAACATTGAAATGCAGAAATAAGCACTTTTCCATAAACAAGCTCTAAATCATGTTTGATGCACTCTGGATGTCCAATTTTTGCTGTGCTGTGTCTAGTTGAGATGAAATGAACGCCGTGGACAGTTTTCAGCAAGTTGCAACATTGAAATGCAGAAATAAGCACTTTTCCATAAACAAGCTCTAAATCATGTTTGATGCACTCTGGATATCCAATTTGCTGTGCTGTGTCTAGTTGAGATGAAATGAACGCCGTGGACAGTTTTCAGCAAGTTGCAACATTGAAATGCAGAAATAAGCACTTTTCCATAAACAAGCTCTAAATCATGTTTGATGCACTCTGGATAAAAAAATGTTTTTGTTATGTTTATTTGAGATGTTATGAAAACACTGTAGACTGTTTTCAGCAAGTTACAACATTGAAATGCAGAAATAAGCACTTTTCCATAAACAAGCTCTAAATCATGTTTGATGCACTCTGGATGTCCAATTTTGCTGTGCTGTGTCTAGGTTGAGATGAAATGAACACCGTGGACAGTTTTCAGCAAGTTGCAACATTGAAATGCAGAAATAAGCACTTTTCCATAAACAAGCTCTAAATCATGTTTGAAGCACTCTGGATAAAAAATTTTTTGTTATGTTTATTTGAGATGTTATGAAAACACTGTAGACAGTTTTCAGCAAGTTGCAACATTGAAATGCAGAAATAAGCACTTTTCCATAAACAAGCTCTAAATCATGTTTGATGCACTCTGGATAAAAAATGTTTTGTTATGTTTATTTGAGATGTTATGAAAACACTGTGGACAGTTTTCAGCAAGTTACAACATTGAAATGCAGAAATAAGCACTTTTCCATAAACAAGCTCTAAATCATGTTTGATGCACTCTGGATGTCCAATTTTTGCTGTGCTGTGTCTAGGTTGAGATGAAATGAACGTGGACAGTTTTCAGCAAGTTGCAACATTGAAATGCAGAAATAAGCACTTTTCCATAAACAAGCTCTAAATCATGTTTGATGCACTCTGGATATCCAATTTTTGCTGTGCTGTGTCTAGGTTGAGATGAAATGAACGCCGTGGACAGTTTTCAGCAAGTTGCAACATTGAAATGCAGAAATAAGCACTTTTCCATAAACAAGCTCTAAATCATGTTTGAAGCACTCTGGATAAAAAATGTTTTTGTTATGTTTATTTGAGATGTTATGAAAACACTGTAGACTGTTTTCAGCAAGTTACAACATTGAAATGCAGAAATAAGCACTTTTCCATAAACAAGCTCTAAATCATGTTTGATGCACTCTGGATATCCAATTTTTGCTGTGCTGTGTCTAGGTTGAGATGAAATGAACGCCGTGGACAGTTTTCAGCAAGTTGCAACATTGAAATGCAGAAATAAGCACTTTTCCATAAACAAGCTCTAAATCATGTTTGAAGCACTCTGGATAAAAAATGTTTTTGTTATGTTTATTTGAGATGTTATGAAAACACTGTAGACTGTTTTCAGCAAGTTACAACATTGAAATGCAGAAATAAGCACTTTTCCATAAACAAGCTCTAAATCATGTTTGATGCACTCTGGATATCCAATTTTTGCTGTGCTGTGTCTAGGTTGAGATGAAATGAACGCCGTGGACAGTTTTCAGCAAGTTGCAACATTGAAATGCAGAAATAAGCACTTTTCCATAAACAAGCTCTAAATCATGTTTGAAGCACTCTGGATAAAAAAAGTTTTTGTTATGTTTATTCGAGATGTTATGAAAAACACTGTAGACTGTTTTCAGCAAGTTACAACATTGAAATGCAGAAATAAGCACTTTTCCATAAACAAGCTCTAAATCATGTTTGATGCACTCTGGATGTCCAATTTTTGCTGTGCTGTGTCTAGTTGAGATGAAATGAACGCCGTGGACAGTTTTCAGCAAGTTGCAACATTGAAATGCAGAAATAAGCACTTTTCCATAAACAAGCTCTAAATCATGTTTGATGCACTCTGGATATCCAATTTTTGCTGTGCTGTGTCTAGTTGAGATGAAATGAACGCCGTGGACAGTTTTCAGCAAGTTGCAACATTGAAATGCAGAAATAAGCACTTTTCCATAAACAAGCTCTAAATCATGTTTGAGCACTCTGGATAAAAAATGTTTTGTTATGTTTATTCGAGATGTTATGAAAACACTGTAGACTGTTTTCAGCAAGTTACAACATTGAAATGCAGAAATAAGCACTTTTCCATAAACAAGCTCTAAATCATGTTTGATGCACTCTGGATGTCCAATTTTTGCTGTGCTGTGTCTAGTTGAGATGAAATGAACGCCGTGGACAGTTTTCAGCAAGTTGCAACATTGAAATGCAGAAATAAGCACTTTTCCATAAACAAGCTCTAAATCATGTTTGAAGCACTCTGGATAAAAAATGTTTTTGTTATGTTTATTTGAGATGTTATGAAAACACTGTAGACTGTTTTCAGCAAGTTACAACATTGAAATGCAGAAATAAGCACTTTTCCATAAACAAGCTCTAAATCATGTTTGATGCACTCTGGATAAAAAATGTTTTGTTATGTTCTATTGAGATGAAATGAAAACACTGTGGACAGTTTTCAGCAAGTTACAACATTGAAATGCAGAAATAAGCACTTTTCCATAAACAAGCTCTAAATCATGTTTGATGCACTCTGGATGTCCAATTTTTGCTGTGCTGTGTCTAGTTGAGATGAAATGAACACCGTGGACAGTTTTCAGCAAGTTGCAACATTGAAATGCAGAAATAAGCACTTTTCCATAAACAAGCTCTAAATCATGTTTGATGCACTCTGGATAAAAAATTTTTGCTGTGCTGTGTTAGGTTGAGATGAAATGAACACCGTGGACTGTTTTCAGCAAGTTGCAACATTGAAATGCAGAAATAAGCACTTTTCCATAAACAAGCTCTAAATCATGTTTGATGCACTCTGGATGTCCAATTTTTGTTATGTTTAGTTGAGATGTTATGAAAACACTGTGGACAGTTTTCAGCAAGTTGCAACATTGAAATGCAGAAATAAGCACTTTTCCATAAACAAGCTCTAAATCATGTTTGATGCACTCTGGATGTCCAATTTTTGCTGTGCTGTGTTATTGAGATGAAATGAACACCGTGGACAGTTTTCAGCAAGTTGCAACATTGAAATGCAGAAATAAGCACTTTTCCATAAACAAGCTCTAAATCATGTTTGATGCACTCTGGATGTCCAATTTTTTGTGCTGTGTCTAGTTGAGATGAAATGAACACCTGGACAGTTTTCAGCAAGTTGCAACATTGAAATGCAGAAATAAGCACTTTTCCATAAACAAGCTCTAAATCATGTTTGAAGCACTCTGGATAAAAAAATGTTTTGTTATGTTATTCGAGATGTTATGAAAACACTGTAGACTGTTTTCAGCAAGTTACAACATTGAAATGCAGAAATAAGCACTTTTCCATAAACAAGCTCTAAATCATGTTTGATGCACTCTGGATGTCCAATTTTTGCTGTGCTGTGTCTAGTTGAGATGAAATGAACGCCGTGGACAGTTTTCAGCAAGTTGCAACATTGAAATGCAGAAATAAGCACTTTTCCATAAACAAGCTCTAAATCATGTTTGATGCACTCTGGATGTCCAATTTTTGCTGTGCTGTGTTAGTTGAGATGAAATGAACACCGTGGACAGTTTTCAGCAAGTTGCAACATTGAAATGCAGAAATAAGCACTTTTCCATAAACAAGCTCTAAATCATGTTTGAAGCACTCTGGATAAAAAATTGTTTTGTTATGTTTATTTGAGATGTTATGAAAACACTGTAGACTGTTTTCAGCAAGTTACAACATTGAAATGCAGAAATAAGCACTTTTCCATAAACAAGCTCTAAATCATGTTTGATGCACTCTGGATGTCCAATTTTTGCTGTGCTGTGTCTAGTTGAGATGAAATGAACACCGTGGACAGTTTTCAGCAAGTTGCAACATTGAAATGCAGAAATAAGCACTTTTCCATAAACAAGCTCTAAATCATGTTTGAAGCACTCTGGATAAAAAATGTTTTTGTTATGTTTATTGAGATGTTATGAAAACACTGTAGACTGTTTTCAGCAAGTTACAACATTGAAATGCAGAAATAAGCACTTTTCCATAAACAAGCTCTAAATCATGTTTGATGCACTCTGGATGTCCAATTTTTGCTGTGCTGTGTCTAGTTGAGATGAATGAACACCGTGGACAGTTTTCAGCAAGTTGCAACATTGAAATGCAGAAATAAGCACTTTTCCATAAACAAGCTCTAAATCATGTTTGATGCACTCTGGATGTCCAATTTTTGCTGTGCTGTGTCTAGGTTGAGATGAAATGAACACCGTGGACAGTTTTCAGCAAGTTGCAACATTGAAATGCAGAAATAAGCACTTTTCCATAAACAAGCTCTAAATCATGTTTGAAGCACTCTGGATAAAAAAATGTTTTGTTATGTTTATTCGAGATGTTATGAAAACACTGTAGACTGTTTTCAGCAAGTTACAACATTGAAATGCAGAAATAAGCACTTTTCCATAAACAAGCTCTAAATCATGTTTGATGCACTCTGGATATCCAATTTTTGCTGTGCTGTGTCTAGTTGAGATGAAATGAACACCGTGGACAGTTTTCAGCAAGTTGCAACATTGAAATGCAGAAATAAGCACTTTTCCATAAACAAGCTCTAAATCATGTTTGATGCACTCTGGATGTCCAATTTTGCTGTGCTGTGTCTAGGTTGAGATGAAATGAACACCGTGGACAGTTTTCAGCAAGTTGCAACATTGAAATGCAGAAATAAGCACTTTTCCATAAACAAGCTCTAAATCATGTTTGATGCACTCTGGATAAAAAAATGTTTTTGTTATGTTTATTCGAGATGTTATGAAAACACTGTAGACTGTTTTCAGCAAGTTACAACATTGAAATGCAGAAATAAGCACTTTTCCATAAACAAGCTCTAAATCATGTTTGATGCACTCTGGATGTCCAATTTTTGCTGTGCTGTGTCTAGGTTGAGATGAAATGAACGCCGTGGACAGTTTTCAGCAAGTTGCAACATTGAAATGCAGAAATAAGCACTTTTCCATAAACAAGCTCTAAATCATGTTTGAAGCACTCTGGATAAAAAATGTTTTTGTTATGTTTATTCGAGATGTTATGAAAACACTGTAGATTGTTTTCAGCAAGTTGCAACATTGAAATGCAGAAATAAGCACTTTTCCATAAACAAGCTCTAAATCATGTTTGATGCACTCTGGATGTCCAATTTTTGCTGTGCTGTGTCTAGTTGAGATGAAATGAACACCGTGGACAGTTTTCAGCAAGTTGCAACATTGAAATGCAGAAATAAGCACTTTTCCATAAACAAGCTCTAAATCATGTTTGATGCACTCTGGATATCCAATTTTTGCTGTGCTGTGTCTAGTTGAGATGAAATGAACGCCGTGGACAGTTTTCAGCAAGTTGCAACATTGAAATGCAGAAATAAGCACTTTTCCATAAACAAGCTCTAAATCATGTTTGAAGCACTCTGGATAAAAAAATGTTTTGTTATGTTTATTCGAGATGTTATGAAAACACTGTAGACTGTTTTCAGCAAGTTACAACATTGAAATGCAGAAATAAGCACTTTTCCATAAACAAGCTCTAAATCATGTTTGATGCACTCTGGATGTCCAATTTTTGCTGTGCTGTGTCTAGTTGAGATGAAATGAACGCCGTGGACAGTTTTCAGCAAGTTGCAACATTGAAATGCAGAAATAAGCACTTTTCCATAAACAAGCTCTAAATCATGTTTGAAGCACTCTGGATAAAAAATGTTTTTGTTATGTTTATTCGAGATGTTATGAAAACACTGTGGACTGTTTTCAGCAAGTTACAACATTGAAATGCAGAAATAAGCACTTTTCCATAAACAAGCTCTAAATCATGTTTGATGCACTCTGGATGTCCAATTTTTGCTGTGCTGTGTCTAGTTGAGATGAAATGAACACCGTGGACAGTTTTCAGCAAGTTGCAACATTGAAATGCAGAAATAAGCACTTTTCCATAAACAAGCTCTAAATCATGTTTGATGCACTCTGGATGTCCAATTTTTGCTGTGCTGTGTCTAGGTTGAGATGAAATGAACGCCGTGGACAGTTTTCAGCAAGTTGCAACATTGAAATGCAGAAATAAGCACTTTTCCATAAACAAGCTCTAAATCATGTTTGAAGCACTCTGGATAAAAATGTTTTTGTTATGTTTATTCGAGATGTTATGAAAACACTGTAGACTGTTTTCAGCAAGTTACAACATTGAAATGCAGAAATAAGCACTTTTCCATAAACAAGCTCTAAATCATGTTTGATGCACTCTGGATGTCCAATTTTTGCTGTGCTGTGTCTAGTTGAGATGAAATGAACACCGTGGACAGTTTTCAGCAAGTTGCAACATTGAAATGCAGAAATAAGCACTTTTCCATAAACAAGCTCTAAATCATGTTTGATGCACTCTGGATGTCCAATTTTTGCTGTGCTGTGTCTAGTTGAGATGAAATGAACACCGTGGACAGTTTTCAGCAAGTTGCAACATTGAAATGCAGAAATAAGCACTTTTCCATAAACAAGCTCTAAATCATGTTTGATGCACTCTGGATAAAATTTTTTTGTATGTTTATTCGAGATGTTATGAAAACACTGTAGACTGTTTTCAGCAAGTTACAACATTGAAATGCAGAAATAAGCACTTTTCCATAAACAAGCTCTAAATCATGTTTGATGCACTCTGGATGTCCAATTTTTGCTGTGCTGTGTCTAGTTGAGATGAAATGAACGCCGTGGACAGTTTTCAGCAAGTTGCAACATTGAAATGCAGAAATAAGCACTTTTCCATAAACAAGCTCTAAATCATGTTTGATGCACTCTGGATAAAAAATGTTTTTGTTATGTTATTCGAGATGTTATGAAAACACTGTAGACTGTTTTCAGCAAGTTACAACATTGAAATGCAGAAATAAGCACTTTTCCATAAACAAGCTCTAAATCATGTTTGATGCACTCTGGATGTCCAATTTTTGCTGTGCTGTGTCTAGTTGAGATGAAATGAACACCGTGGACAGTTTTCAGCAAGTTGCAACATTGAAATGCAGAAATAAGCACTTTTCCATAAACAAGCGGTAAATCATGTTTGATGCACATCGGATGTCCAATTTTTGCTGTGCTGTGTCTAGTTGAGATGAAATGAACACCGTGGACAGTTTTCAGCAAGTTGCAACATTGAAATGCAGAAATAAGCACTTTTCCATAAACAAGCTCTAAATCATGTTTGATGCACTCTGGATAAAAATTTTTTGTTATGTTCTTCGAGATGTTATGAAAACACTGTAACTGTTTTCAGCAAGTTACAACATTGAAATGCAGAAATAAGCACTTTTCCATAAACAAGCTCTAAATCATGTTTGATGCACTCTGGATTCCAATTTTTGCTGTGCTGTGTCTAGTTTGAGATGAAATGAACGCCGTGGACTTTTTCAGCAAGTTGCAACATTGAAATGCAGAAATAAGCACTTTTCCATAAACAAGCTCTAAATCATGTTTGAAGCACTCTGGATAAAAAATGTTTTGTTATGTTTATTCGAGATGTTATGAAAACACTGTGGACGTTTTCAGCAAGTTACAACATTGAAATGCAGAAATAAGCACTTTTCCATAAACAAGCTCTAAATCATGTTTGATGCACTCTGGATGTCCATTTTTGCTGTGCTGTGTCTAGGTTGAGATGAAATGAACCCGTGGACAGTTTTCAGCATTGCAACATTGAAATGCAGAAAAAGCACTTTTCCATAAACAAGCTCTAAATCATGTTTGATGCACTCTGGATCCAATTTTTGCTGTGCTGTGTCTAGGTTAATGAAATGACGCCGTGGACAGTTTTCAGCAAGTTGCAACATTGAAATGCAGAATAAGCACTTTTCCATAAACAAGCTCTAAATCATGTTTGATGCA
>NW_022261994.1:0-29318 GCF_002021735.2 Oncorhynchus kisutch
AATTTGCTGTAGCGAACACCCTGAAATTGCACGAGCTTTTACCCAATATACTCATCATAGAAACCTGTCCGTGCTTTACTTGGTCCAGAATGTGTTTCACCAAGGTAAAAATAGTCGGACCATTAGCTTGAATGCCAACTACATGGTATTGTTTAAAAATCCTAGAGACAAACTGCAAATTAGCACTCTAGCTCAGCAGATGTACCCTGGACGGAAATCATACTTTATGGAGAGCTATGAGGACGCTACCAAAGAGCCATTTTCTTATTTAATCGTGGATTTAAAAGCAAATACTCCAGAACACCTTAGGCTACGTACAGGGCTGTTTCCGGGGGAGAGGCCTGCTGCATACCTTCCTAAAAAGTAAACGCTATGTCTCTGCGTTTAAAAAGAAACCTCCCCCTCTTGAGAAGGCTAGTAGGTTCTACAGCTAAAGAACGGAAGGCCATCTTGGGTCGCTGTTTCTTCAGATCTCATATTAGCCCTATGTGAGATTGCTTTGAATCTTCTCAAAGGACGCATTCCACTCACCCTGAACCAATTGAAAAAATTAAGGAGACAAAAGACAGCGATCAAACTCTTTGCCAATAAAAGGGCCAGTCTTCAAAAGAAAAGACATAGTATACAACAGTCTGGGGGTTTCTTCTACTTTACTCAGTATAGCCGTGCCCTTCATCACCAGCCTTATTGCGGCCAGACGTGGTGGTTGAACACGTGGTGTGATGGCCACTAAAATGTACTTGGTGCCTCAACAAGAGTTGGATAGACTTAAAAACAAATGCAGGGTCCTGAAGATATCAGACAAACAGCGGAAAATGATTTGGATACGGCCATGAAGGATGTTTTGAACCGAAAAGGATTGAACCCCTATGATAAGATTCAAAAATACACAAACCTAATGCAAAGGTATTTGACTCGGGTAAAGCAAGGGGAGAGAGAGACTAACCATTTAACCCTTTCCCTACCGGACCCTTTAACAGATGTCGAACCTAACGATAGCCATGCCCCTGTAAGGCCTGTACCGTCGATCTTACCTAGTGGAGATAATATGTCGGGTGAAGCTCAAATGCCATTTGAAGATAAAGTTATGCATGACCTACTGACACATGTGCCTTTACGTAACAGGAAGAATGTTAAATACATTATGAACAAGATAAAAGACTCAAAGGGGATAGCTGCTTGGAACGACTCTGGAGAGTTTATCCTTCAGGGCTCTGTGGTTAGGGGGTCCCATATGCAGGACTTGCTTAAAGTACCACGGCTGCCCACAAGGTTGCTGATGACCGAAGGCCTCCCGGCTGGCGTCAGTTTCTTAAGGCCCTGGCAATCCTCAACATCCCCCTCTCCGGTGTACCCAACCATAAGCTTCGTCAACAGATTCAAGCTTTAAAAACAAAAGCCTTCAACGAGATACAGCACCCCTAAAGATGCCCCAACGACACCGGCCCCATATGAAAGCGATGATGCTAACTCATTTACTCCCATGAACGTCTCAGGACCTTTTCCTAACCCGATCTCTCGGCGTGGTTAGACTTTTGAAATGACTTTTGAATGACTATGATTAAATTCAATAAATTTTTTATTTGAAAAATAAGCAAGTTAACATTTGTGGCATTCTTGAAACATATGACGTGAGCATACGCCTTGATTACGCGTTCTTAAAGGACACACATTTGAACACTTTTGATATTTTCTAACAAAACAAGATACAAGGTTATCATTACTTCTTAAATCATCCTTATAAAGAGACATAACATCTTCAAAAAAACTCCCCGGGCTCTTTGGCACAGGTAAAATACACAGTGGTGACCGCATGTAGTGGAAAGGTTATCTTGCACTTGTTTGATGTTGTAGTAGATCTTTGTACCGTTTAGGGTCAAAAAATCTTTAATAGATTTAGGGAAATGTGAAAAACCGGGGGGAAAGCCATAGGAATCAAAAAAGTTGAGATTTTCGTCCACCTTCCTGTTCTAATGTCATAGCTAGCCAATGTTCACCAGGCATGTGTTTAGGATGGGTATTGACAATAAACATTGCAGGCCTCTCAGACCATATCTCAATAGGTAATTCATCACAAGCCAACACTCCACAAAATTGTTTTCCAATCAAGCGGCTCATGAGACCTTCCAACTCTTGGGTATTCATGTCTTTGTTCAAAGGTCCTTAATAATAATCCACTAAGACCTGTCTTCGGGCATTCACTTCCAAGATTGAATCAGAGCATGCGTAAACAATCATGCTAACTGTACAGGCTAAAGGTGTACGGAAACGCATTTCCAGCCTGAGGTTACCTTGGGACACCACAGACAGATTTCCTGAGGTGTCATCATCAGGTGATAAATTGAAAGCATACAATGTGTAACCCTCTGCAAAATCATTTCTGTCAATAGGTAAAGAGAGATCTTTTAGATGTCGCCCTGTAGCCAGGAATAGATTGTAAAATTCTCGCACAGATATGTTGTTATTAAATTGTGGTTGGAAAGCCTTCGCCGGAACCTGACGTCCGTCCTGACAGAGCGCTACATACTCTGCATTGAAGTGCTGAAAATTAAAGTTTTTTTTATCTAAACTGCCCGTATTAGAGGCGTGATCAACCAGACCTATAACCACATATCTAGGTAAAGGGCCTAGAAATAGGTTTTCTTGACTGCAGATTCTACTGCCCACAGGTATGCTAAAGGTTTTCATGGTAATTCTTTGGAGAGGGTAAAGGGCATTTCCTTTCATCAAAGCATGTGAGTGACCCAGGCGCACGGCCGGAGATACAGATACTTTTTTAATAAAAAGGGTTGCCCCCAACACTTTCAAACTAAAATCCCCGTCTTGGGGAGACATCAGGCAAAAATCATCCTTGGCCCTGGTTAATTTTAATCTTAAATCAACCGAATTTAAGAGTAACCGTTCTTGAAAGAAAATGTCAGAGTGTATAGGGCCTAGCAAATGAAACTCTCGAGATTCGGCGCAGTAGCGAGCTCGTGCCGCTAGTCCTTTGTTTGCACCGGTGGAAGGGTCTGTCGATTCCATAGAGGCTCCTGCAGTATCCTTGCTAAACAGCCCGGCGCTAAATTGGGTTTTGAGAGTGTCTTCGGAGTAGTTTAGTAAACACTCCATGATGGCTCTATAAGGGTATGTAGCGCTGCTTTGACTGATTAGGCGTTCACCCAAAGTCACATCAACTTGGGAGAAAATGGTGGCCAAGGGGTAATTAATGAGACTCACTTTGGCATCGTCTGCAATATTAGACCCATCTCTTTTGGTCACTTTTAGACGTAAATGCACCAAGGTGTTGTTGAGGTCCAGATAGTTGTCACCATGGCCTGGTATGAAAAATTCGATAGGCCCGTTATCGGTAATAGCAGAGAGAGGGGCTATCTCCACATAACTGGATCTATCTATTGAATGCTGCGTTAACGGTGCCGTGAAAAGATCAAGTTCTGTCTTTATAGCTTCAGAGGACATTCGATGTAAAAGAGCCATGTCACTTATTCTTTTAGAAAATAGTTCCTAGTATTCTTTTAGCCTGTTTTGGTACAGACCTCCTCACTTTACCCCGTCTTTGACTTACTGAGGTTCTTTTAACAGTTAACCGCCGCTTTTTAGGTGCCGGTCTACGCCTTAAACCAGGGGGTCTCTTTTTTGGCCTTCGAGACAATATCATAAGCCCCGAGCCTTCTTGATGCTCCACCTCTGGTGACGCCCTTCGGGTCATAGCATTGGCTACAACCTCACTTACTATATTTTTAGCCGCTGATTTTAAATGTGGTTTGGCTATGCTGAAGCCTCTCTTCATAAACGGTAAAACCATCCTGAAGAGGTTACGGAATATACCGCCTATCCCCGAACCATACATTGTCGGAGCTCCATGATATCCTGGTAGTCCATTACCCACTTGATCCACATAGTATGAAACATAACGGTTAGGGTCGAGCTGATGGTGCTCCATAACCCTTTTATTTGTATTATGTTTATAAATATAATACAGCTATTATATATGTAGAGAGGTTTTGGTGGGTCTAAAGTGGAGTTTTACAATCGTTTTACCATAAGTAAATTCAATGTTTTCGTTCTGATCCGTTTTAAGCTCAACCAGAATGTTTTCAATATAGTTCTTGCTGACATGTACGTAGTGCGGCTTGTCATAATTGACAGTGACGATGTCCCCATCCTTGCCGTCTATATGAACTGTTCGCAGGAGGGGCACACAGCTGTCTCCGACCCTTTGATAGGTTATGATGTCGGTATAGACAAATATGTTGTAAAAGCCTGCATGTATATCCGCAGGGAATGGGAATAATTTATCGTTCACATACGTCCATTTATTGGGACCCATCCCCAACATGTAGGATAAATTACCGCTGGTCTTTATACCTCCGTTAGCAGGCCCTGAGATTTGTCTCCTTTTATGGATTGGATTGTAGAATAGGAATATTTCCATCTTGTTCAGGGTTAGGTGTTCATTCAACTCTGAGACGATCCTGTCGACGGTTCTATAGAAACCTTTTTTAAGCTTAATAAGTTTCGCAGGTTCCGAGAACCTTTTGCAATAAAAATCACGGTCCTTAGCTTTGATATTATACCAACTATGGGGGTATGTAATCTCGCTGAGACCTACTTCCCAAGCCTCTGATAACTCTATAGGCTTTGGAAAATTGGTTGTATACTTCGAACTCTGATTATTACGATATATCTGTGCCGACGCATTACTGGGGAGAGTCAGGTAGAAGCCGCTGTGTTCCATGATGCCCAACTGTGTACACGCGAATGATGCGCTAGTTATCATGACTAGGGGTTTAAATTAAGCCCCGTTGCCTCCACCACATCCTGCTCCAATACCCAACTGTTGAACTTTTGAGGCCAGTTTTTCCAGCGGACCAGCAACCATTTTTTACCCTTATCTCTCTTCTGATCTAGAATCTCCTCCACGTGAAAGACTTTGTCTTTACCCAACTGGACCTTCTGTAATTCCTTCTCATAAAAAGATCCCTCTATAAGATCCCCGTCATAATCTTTTAATTTGTAGACCGGCGGAATGCGTGGCAGACATTCGGTAACGGTAAACAACTCCGAGCTAAAGCCTTGTTCGTATTTTTTGTCGAAAACACCCCTCAACTTTGATATACGCACCAAGTCACCCACTAGGAATTTAAAAGTCTTTTTTTTCTTACGGCGAAGTGGGAACAAACCATACATATTTTTAAAGACTTGAAAAGAGTTTTCCGAAGAGACCTCCGAGGGCTTCATACGTATAGTCTTATGGTAGCTGTGGTTGTACCCGTTTACTAAATCCTGAACTATGTCTGTATATCGGTTGGTGTTGTGAGCTGTAAAATAGCGCCACATCCGCTCTTTCAAAGTCCTATTAAAGCGTTCCACAACCGAAGCTTTCAAATCAGAGCCTGTAGCAAAATGTACTATATTATACTTATTCATTAGCTTCTGAAATGTTTTATTAAAAAATTCTTTTCCGCCATCCGTCTGCACTTTCTTGGGGGCGCCTCCTGCCTTCAAGATCGATTCAAAGGCCCTGGTCACCTCTGCCCCGCTCTTATTTTTTAACACCCTTACATAGGCTAATTTAGAGAAAATATCTATAACCGTTAGCATGTAGCGATTTCCATCATTTTTATCGGCAAGGGACTGCATGTCACATAGATCCGCCTGAAATTGGGATAATGGATGCGTAGAAAAAACTCTATTTCTTGGAAAATGTTTTCTTACAGGTTTATGTAGAGTGTAGGCATCTTGCTCTGATAACCATTCATTCACTTTAGCATCGCTTAACAGACTACCTGTTTCTTCGACTATAGCTCTCTGTAAACGCTCTTTACCCCCATAAGACCCGGGGTTAGAGGGATTATAATATATGTTTTTCAACAGCTGCTCAGCCATCCTTCTTGCCTCTCTGAGGTACAATAACTGTAATGAGCCACTTTCATATAACGACAACATTTCAGTTTGTGAATTTTTATTTTAAGAATGCAACAATTATTACGTATACAGACAATTCAGGATTTGTTGCAAGATACAAGTCCCCGTTTTCTCAACAATCACAGCATGCAACACCCTGTATATATTGTTTAGATTTACAGGTTTGTTTCGCTGAATTTTTAAAACACACACGTCTGATATATAAGTATATAAACAACAAATATGATACACATTCACATTAAAGGGTGGTTCAAACAAATAATGTAAAATCTTAGCCAAAGTTATTTCTAGTTCTTCAGAATCCTCAACAAGCCTTGATACCATATGTGACCATTGTAAACTCTCGCCCGTATGTCGGACATGTTTCATGATTTGCTCCATTTTTAACACACGCTCTACAATAACCCCTGTATTGTGGGTTGTGTAGAACTTTACATTGTTCACTTTATTTTCAATAATCTGATGCATAACATTTGTAAGGTCTCTCAAAAGAAAAAATGTATTTATTCGCTCAAACATCGTAGACACATAGTTACCCATAGCTCTAAATAAACAAAATGTCACTCGGTCTCTTGGGATTTATTGAGCCAGAAAAGCATCACATCAGCCACCACAGCTTCCCTGTATTTGTTGTCGTCCACCAGGGTGTGTCGGATTTCTTTGAGTTTCTCATGGATGAAGATGGCCTCCTTCAGTTCATGTAGGAAGGCTTCGGTTACCCCGTAAACTCTAGGGATAGACGGCGCAATACCCATAGACTCCAGGGCGATGACCAGCGCTGGTATAAAACGGCAGGACCACAGTCTTTTCACCAGCTCCTCAAAATGATTGAAAAAGTAGTATCTAGGAGGGTCGTAGAGGCAAGGATGACGACGCTGGCTGGGATGATTGATCTCACAGCCGATGCATTTTTCTCGTATATATTCGCCAATCACCACGTTTAAAAGTGTAGCTACAGAGGCCTTGATTGTATCCACAAAAATAGTACTGGCCACCCCATCAAACACATCCTCAGGCTGGGTAAATGTCGGGGGTGTCACGGGTCTTGCCAGGGGTGCGTAGAGTGTAGGGCTTCGTGGCATAGAGTCTTTAGTGTCGGGCCCCCATGACGTAGTGGCTTCCTCGTAGATGGTCTGGAGATCCATGGTGTATGCTGAAATGAAGAACTGGCTGCTTTTTTCTTTTTATTGTAGAACAAGGCCCTTGGGTATCTGGGGGGGCGGGGTTAAAGCATCCGCTTACTTAGTTTTCTTCTGACGCTGTATCTTCTTGAGGCTCTTTTGCATCGTAATCTTTACGATTCGTATATATTATGCACTTCTTTAAATGAACAAGGCTCTGACGCTGTTGGCTCTGTACAAAGAGAGCATCCAACGGTTGCAACATTTTCAATTCCAGTACATCCCAACTCTTAAAAGGAATAAGCAGACGCAGTCGGGTATCCCCAGTCAGGCCACCACCCCTAAGGTTGTGGTTTCGGATTGCCTCGGTGCCGATATAGAACTCCACGCTGCCGCACGGTCGGCCATTCTTTCTTTGTATTTTCACCCTGTGAAATATTTGTCCTGAGGAGTCAGGGGTACCTTCCCAACGGGTCTCGTGGCCCGTGAACACACTATACCCCTTGGTGATAAGGCTCAGTTCAGGACATACAACCTTGCGAAAAACCGACCAGTCTTCAACACCATATTCCAAGCCTACAGTCTGGTCTGTATATTCTTCTCCTTCATCTACCGTATAGAGGGTCACTCTACAGGCCAGGTAATCAAACCGATACCCCCACTGCTGGCCATTAGACATCAACACTTGATCTGTCAGAGCATTTGCTGGCGGTATTTGGGTTCTATACACATTTAAAAAACGTTTTTTTGGCGCATCATATATTGCTGGTTGATACTTTGCCCTTGCTCTATGGGCAACCCGAAGGCCTGTTTCAGTTGTTACCGTCATCACTGCTTTGGTACCGATCCCAAATTCCATGGTTATTCTTAAGATCTTGTGCACTCTTAAACAGGTATTGTTCAGCGGCTTTATAAGGGGCCTTAACCAACCCAAACCGTGAGAAACAGTAACAGGTTGACCTGACACATGGTCACTTACTCAACCCTGGGCATGCACCCTTCTACATGACATAGGGTCATAAATCATTACATAGGGTCATAAATCAGGCTTGGGTCATCAATCATTAACGGCCTGTCAAATGGACCCTTACTCACCCCATAGCCCCCACCTAACCAGGCTTGCCTATCAGGCTTGGGTCATCAATCATTAACGGCCTGTCAAATGGACCCTTACTCACCCCATAGCCCCCACCTAACCAGGCTTGCCTGACCAGAAGACATGCACACGTCATCACTACATAGGGTTCACATAGCGTTCACATAGGTTCACATAGGGTCATCAATCAAAATTTTGACACGTGACATCTACTTTAATCTCTCTCAAGCTCTAAATCATGTTTGATGCACTCTGGATGTCCAACTTTTGCTGTGCTGTGTCTAGGTTGAGATGAAATGAACGCCGTGGACAGTTTTCAGCAAGTTGCAACATTAAACTGCAGAAATAAGCACTTTTCCATAAACAAGCTCTAAATCATGTTTGAAGCACTCTGGATAAAAACATGTTTTTGTTATGTTTATTCGAGATGTTATGAAAACACTGTAGATTGTTTTCAGCAAGTTACAACATTGAAATGCAGAAATAAGCACTTTTCCATAAACAAGCTCTAAATCATGTTTGATGCACTCTGGATGTCCAATTTTTGCTGTGCTGTGTCTAGGTTGAGATGAAATGAACACCGTGGACAGTTTTCAGCAAGTTGAAACATTGAAATGCAAAAATAAGCACTTTTCCATAAACAAGCTCTAAATCATGTTTGATGCACTCTGGATATCCAATTTTTGCTGTGCTGTGTCTAGGTTGAGATGAAATGAACGCGGTGGACAGTTTTCAGCAAGTTGCAACATTGAAATGCAGAAATAAGCACTTTTCCATAAACAAGCTCTAAATCATGTTTGATGCACTCTGGATGTCCAATTTTTGCTGTGCTGTGTCTAGGTTGAGATGAAATGAACGCCGTGGACAGTTTTCAGCAAGTTGCAACATTGAAATGCAGAAATAAGCACTTTTCCATAAACAAGCTCTAAATCATGTTTGATGCACTCTGGATGTCCAAATTTTGCTCTGCTGTGTCTAGGTTGAGATGAAATGAACGCCGTGGACAGTTTTCAGCAAGTTGCAACATTGAAATGCAGAAATAAGCACTTTTCCATAAACAAGATCTAAATCATGTTTGATGCACTCTGGATATCCAATTTTTGCTGTGCTGTGTCTAAGTTGAGATGAAATGAAATGAACGCGGTGGACAGTTTTCAGCAAGTTGCAACATTGAAATGCAGAAATAAGCACTTTTCCATAAACAAGCTCTAAATCATGTTTGAAGCACTCTGGATAAAAAAATGTTTTTGTTATGTTTATATTCGAGATGTTATTAAAACACTGTAGACTGTTTTCAGCAAGTTACAACATTGAAATGCAGAAATAAGCACTTTTCCATAAACAAGCTCTAAATCATGTTTGATGCACTCTGGATGTCCAATTTTTGCTGTGCTGTGTCTAGGTTGAGATGAAATGAACACCGTGGACAGTTTTCAGCAAGTTGAAACATTGAAATGCAAAAATAAGCACTTTTCCATAAACAAGCTCTAAATCATGTTTGATGCACTCTGGATATCCAATTTTTGCTGTGCTGTGTCTAGGTTGAGATGAAATGAACGCCGTGGGACAGTTTTCAGCAAGTTGCAACATTGAAATGCAGAAATAAGCACTTTTCCATAAACAAGCTCTAAATCATGTTTGAAGCACTCTGGATAAACAAATGTTTTTGTTATGTTTATTCGAGATGTTATGAAAACACTGTAGACTGTTTTCAGCAAGTTACAACATTGAAATGCAGAAATAAGCACTTTTCCATAAACAAGCTCTAAATCATGTTTGATGCACTCTGGATATTCAATTTTTGCTGTGCTGTGTCTAGGTTGAGATGAAATGAACGCCGTGGACAGTTTTCAGCAAGTTGCAACATTGAAATGCAGAAATAAGCACTTTTCCATAAACAAGCTCTAAATCATGTTTGATGCACTCTGGATGTCCAATTTTTGCTGTGCTGTGTCTAGGGTGAGATGAAATGAACGCCGTGGACAGTTTTCAGCAAGTTGAAACATTGAAATGCAGAAATAAGCACTTTTCCATAAACAAGCTCTAAATCATGTTTGATGCACTCTGGATGTCCAATTTTTGCTGTGCTGTGTCTAGGTTGAGATGAAATGAACGCCGTGGACAGTTTTCAGCAAGTTGCAACATTGAAATGCAGAAATAAGCACTTTTCCATAAACAAGCTCTAAATCATGTTTGATGCACTCTGGATGTCCAATTTTTGCTGTGCTGTGTCTAGGTTGAGATGAAATGAACACCGTGGACAGTTTTCAGCAAGTTGAAACATTGAAATGCAAAAATAAGCACTTTTCCATAAACAAGCTCTAAATCATGTTTGATGCACTCTGGATATCCAATTTTTGCTGTGCTGTGTCTAGGTTGAGATGAAATGAACGCCGTGGACAGTTTTCAGCAAGTTGCAACATTGAAATGCAGAAATAAGCACTTTTCCATAAACAAGCTCTAAATCATGTTTGAAGCACTCTGGATAAAAAAATGTTTTTGTTATGTTTATTCGAGATGTTATGAAAACACTGTAGACTGTTTTCAGCAAGTTACAACATTGAAATGCAGAAATAAGCACTTTTCCATAAACAAGCTCTAAATCATGTTTGATGCACTCTGGATGTCCAATTTTTGCTGTGCTGTGTCTAGGTTGAGATGAAATGAACACCGTGGACAGTTTTCAGCAAGTTGAAACATTGAAATGCAAAAATAAGCACTTTTCCATAAACAAGCTCTAAATCATGTTTGATGCACTCTGGATATCCAATTTTTGCTGTGCTGTGTCTAGGTTGAGATGAAATGAACGCGGTGGACAGTTTTCAGCAAGTTGCAACATTGAAATGCAGAAATAAGCACTTTTCCATAAACAAGCTCTAAATCATGTTTGATGCACTCTGGATGTCCAATTTTTGCTGTGCTGTGTCTAGGTTGAGATGAAATGAACGCCGTGGACAGTTTTCAGCAAGTTGCAACATTGAAATGCAGAAATAAGCACTTTTCCATAAACAAGCTCTAAATCATGTTTGATGCACTCTGGATGTCCAAATTTTGCTCTGCTGTGTCTAGGTTGAGATGAAATGAACGCCGTGGACAGTTTTCAGCAAGTTGCAACATTGAAATGCAGAAATAAGCACTTTTCCATAAACAAGATCTAAATCATGTTTGATGCACTCTGGATATCCAATTTTTGCTGTGCTGTGTCTAAGTTGAGATGAAATGAAATGAACGCGGTGGACAGTTTTCAGCAAGTTGCAACATTGAAATGCAGAAATAAGCACTTTTCCATAAACAAGCTCTAAATCATGTTTGAAGCACTCTGGATAAAAAAATGTTTTTGTTATGTTTATATTCGAGATGTTATTAAAACACTGTAGACTGTTTTCAGCAAGTTACAACATTGAAATGCAGAAATAAGCACTTTTCCATAAACAAGCTCTAAATCATGTTTGATGCACTCTGGATGTCCAATTTTTGCTGTGCTGTGTCTAGGTTGAGATGAAATGAACACCGTGGACAGTTTTCAGCAAGTTGAAACATTGAAATGCAAAAATAAGCACTTTTCCATAAACAAGCTCTAAATCATGTTTGATGCACTCTGGATATCCAATTTTTGCTGTGCTGTGTCTAGGTTGAGATGAAATGAACGCCGTGGGACAGTTTTCAGCAAGTTGCAACATTGAAATG
Organism: Oncorhynchus kisutch; assembly: GCF_002021735.2. Taxonomy (NCBI): domain Eukaryota; kingdom Metazoa; phylum Chordata; class Actinopteri; order Salmoniformes; family Salmonidae; genus Oncorhynchus; species Oncorhynchus kisutch. The sequence goes on from NW_022261994.1 coordinate 11,833, forward strand.
CAGAAATAAGCACTTTTCCATAAACAAGCTCTAAATCATGTTTGAAGCACTCTGGATAAACAAATGTTTTTGTTATGTTTATTCGAGATGTTATGAAAACACTGTAGACTGTTTTCAGCAAGTTACAACATTGAAATGCAGAAATAAGCACTTTTCCATAAACAAGCTCTAAATCATGTTTGATGCACTCTGGATATTCAATTTTTGCTGTGCTGTGTCTAGGTTGAGATGAAATGAACGCCGTGGACAGTTTTCAGCAAGTTGCAACATTGAAATGCAGAAATAAGCACTTTTCCATAAACAAGCTCTAAATCATGTTTGATGCACTCTGGATGTCCAATTTTTGCTGTGCTGTGTCTAGGGTGAGATGAAATGAACGCCGTGGACAGTTTTCAGCAAGTTGAAACATTGAAATGCAGAAATAAGCACTTTTCCATAAACAAGCTCTAAATCATGTTTGATGCACTCTGGATGTCCAATTTTTGCTGTGCTGTGTCTAGGTTGAGATGAAATGAACGCCGTGGACAGTTTTCAGCAAGTTGCAACATTGAAATGCAGAAATAAGCACTTTTCCATAAACAAGCTCTAAATCATGTTTGATGCACTCTGGATGTCCAATTTTTGCTGTGCTGTGTCTAGGTTGAGATGAAATGAACACCGTGGACAGTTTTCAGCAAGTTGAAACATTGAAATGCAAAAATAAGCACTTTTCCATAAACAAGCTCTAAATCATGTTTGATGCACTCTGGATATCCAATTTTTGCTGTGCTGTGTCTAGGTTGAGATGAAATGAACGCCGTGGACAGTTTTCAGCAAGTTGCAACATTGAAATGCAGAAATAAGCACTTTTCCATAAACAAGCTCTAAATCATGTTTGAAGCACTCTGGATAAAAAAATGTTTTTGTTATGTTTATTCGAGATGTTATGAAAACACTGTAGACTGTTTTCAGCAAGTTACAACATTGAAATGCAGAAATAAGCACTTTTCCATAAACAAGCTCTAAATCATGTTTGATCCACTCTGGATGTCCAATTTTTGCTGTGCTGTGTCTAGGTTGAGATGAAATGAACGCCGTGGACAGTTTTCAGCAAGTTGCAACATTGAAATGCAGAAATAAGCACTTTTCCATAAACAAGCTCTAAATCATGTTTGATGCACTCTGGATGTCCAATTTTTGCTGTGCTGTGTCTAGGTTGAGATGAAATGAACGCCGTGGACAGTTTTCAGCAAGTTGAAACATTGAAATGCAGAAATAAGCACTTTTCCATAAACAAGCTCTAAATCATGTTTGATGCACTCTGGATGTCCAATTTTTGCTGTGCTGTGTCTAGGTTGAGATGAAATGAACGCCGTGGACAGTTTTCAGCAAGTTGCAACATTGAAATGCAGAAATAAGCACTTTTCCATAAACAAGCTCTAAATCATGTTTGATGCACTCTGGATGTCCAATTTTTGCTGTGCTGTGTCTAGGTTGAGATGAAATGAACACCGTGGACAGTTTTCAGCAAGTTGAAACATTGAAATGCAAAAATAAGCACTTTTCCATAAACAAGCTCTAAATCATGTTTGATGCACTCTGGATATCCAATTTTTGCTGTGCTGTGTCTAGGTTGAGATGAAATGAACGCGGTGGACAGTTTTCAGCAAGTTGCAACATTGAAATGCAGAAATAAGCACTTTTCCATAAACAAGCTCTAAATCATGTTTGATGCACTCTGGATGTCCAACTTTTGCTGTGCTGTGTCTAGGTTGAGATGAAATGAACGCCGTGGACAGTTTTCAGCAAGTTGAAACATTGAAATGCAGAAATAAGCACTTTTCCATAAACAAGCTCTAAATCATGTTTGATGCACTCTGGATGTCCAATTTTTGCTGTGCTGTGTCTAGGTTGAGATGAAATGAACGCCGTGGACAGTTTTCAGCAAGTTGCAACATTGAACTGCAGAAATAAGCACTTTTCCATAAACAAGCTCTAAATCATGTTTGAAGCACTCTGGATAAAAACATGTTTTTGTTATGTTTATTCGAGATGTTATGAAAACACTGTAGATTGTTTTCAGCAAGTTGAAACATTGAAATGCAGAAATAAGCACTTTTCCATAAACAAGCTCTAAATCATGTTTGATGCACTCTGGATGTCCAATTTTTGCTGTGCTGTGTCTAGGTTGAGATGAAATGAACACCGTGGACAGTTTTCAGCAAGTTGAAACATTGAAATGCAAAAATAAGCACTTTTCCATAAACAAGCTCTAAATCATGTTTGAAGAACTCTGGATAAACAAATGTTTTTGTTATGTTTATTCGAGATGTTATGAAAACACTGTAGACTGTTTTCAGCAAGTTACAACATTGAAATGCAGAAATAAGCACTTTTCCATAAACAAGCTCTAAATCATGTTTGATGCACTCTGGATGTCCAATTTTTGCTGTGCTCTGTCTAGGTTGAGATGAAATGAACGCCGTGGACAGTTTTCAGCAAGTTGCAACATTGAAATGCAGAAATAAGCACTTTTCCATAAACAAGCTCTAAATCATGTTTGAAGCACTCTGGATAAAAACATGTTTTTGTTATGTTTATTCGAGATGTTATGAAAACACTGTAGATTGTTTTCAGCAAGTTACAACATTGAAATGCAGAAATAAGCACTTTTCCATAAACAAGCTCTAAATCATGTTTGATGCACTCTGGATGTCCAATTTTTGCTGTGCTGTGTCTAGGTTGAGATGAAATGAACACCGTGGACAGTTTTCAGCAAGTTGCAACATTGAACTGCAGAAATAAGCACTTTTCCATAAACAAGCTCTAAATCATGTTTGAAGCACTCTGGATAAAAACATGTTTTTGTTATGTTTATTCGAGATGTTATGAAAACACTGTAGATTGTTTTCAGCAAGTTACAACATTGAAATGCAGAAATAAGCACTTTTCCATAAACAAGCTCTAAATCATGTTTGATGCACTCTGGATGTCCAATTTTTGCTGTGCTGTGTCTAGGTTGAGATGAAATGAACACCGTGGACAGTTTTCAGCAAGTTGAAACATTGAAATGCAAAAATAAGCACTTTTCCATAAACAAGCTCTAAATCATGTTTGATGCACTCTGGATATCCAATTTTTGCTGTGCTGTGTCTAGGTTGAGATTAAATGAACGCGGTGGACAGTTTTCAGCAAGTTGCAACATTGAAATGCAGAAATAAGCACTTTTCCATAAACAAGCTCTAAATCATGTTTGATGCACTCTGGATGTCCAATTTTTGCTGTGCTGTGTCTAGGTTGAGATGAAATGAACACCGTGGACAGTTTTCAGCAAGTTGCAACATTGAACTGCAGAAATAAGCACTTTTCCATAAACAAGCTCTAAATCATGTTTGAAGCACTCTGGATAAAAACATGTTTTTGTTATGTTTATTCGAGATGTTATGAAAACACTGTAGATTGTTTTCAGCAGGTTGAAACATTGAAATGCAGAAATAAGCACTTTTCCATAAACAAGCTCTAAATCATGTTTGATGCACTCTGGATGTCCAATTTTTGCTGTGCTGTGTCTAGGTTGAGATGAAATGAACACCGTGGACAGTTTTCAGCAAGTTGAAACATTGAAATGCAAAAATAAGCACTTTTCCATAAACAAGCTCTAAATCATGTTTGAAGAACTCTGGATAAACAAATGTTTTTGTTATGTTTATTCGAGATGTTATGAAAACACTGTAGACTGTTTTCAGCAAGTTACAACATTGAAATGCAGAAATAAGCACTTTTCCATAAACAAGCTCTAAATCATGTTTGATGCACTCTGGATGTCCAATTTTTGCTGTGCTCTGTCTAGGTTGAGATGAAATGAACGCCGTGGACAGTTTTCAGCAAGTTGCAACATTGAAATGCAGAAATAAGCACTTTTCCATAAACAAGCTATAAATCATGTTTGATGCACTCTGGATGTCCAATTTTTGCTCTGCTGTGTCTAGGTTGAGATGAAATGAACGCCGTGGACAGTTTTCAGCAAGTTGCAACATTGAAATGCAGAAATAAGCACTTTTCCATAAACAAGCTCTAAATCATGTTTGAAGCAGTCTGGATAAAAACATGTTTTTGTTATGTTTATTCGAGATGTTATGAAAACACTGTAGATTGTTTTCAGCAAGTTACAACATTGAAATGCAGAAATAAGCACTTTTCCATAAACAAGCTCTAAATCATGTTTGATGCACTCTGGATGTCCAATTTTTGCTGTGCTGTGTCTAGGTTGAGATGAAATGAACACCGTGGACAGTTTTCAGCAAGTTGCAACATTGAACTGCAGAAATAAGCACTTTTCCATAAACAAGCTCTAAATCATGTTTGAAGCACTCTGGATAAAAACATGTTTTTGTTATGTTTATTCGAGATGTTATGAAAACACTGTAGATTGTTTTCAGCAAGTTACAACATTGAAATGCAGAAATAAGCACTTTTCCATAAACAAGCTCTAAATCATGTTTGATGCACTCTGGATGTCCAATTTTTGCTGTGCTGTGTCTAGGTTGAGATGAAATGAACACCGTGGACAGTTTTCAGCAAGTTGAAACATTGAAATGCAAAAATAAGCACTTTTCCATAAACAAGCTCTAAATCATGTTTGATGCACTCTGGATATCCAATTTTTGCTGTGCTGTGTCTAGGTTGAGATTAAATGAACGCGGTGGACAGTTTTCAGCAAGTTGCAACATTGAAATGCAGAAATAAGCACTTTTCCATAAACAAGCTCTAAATCATGTTTGATGCACTCTGGATGTCCAATTTTTGCTGTGCTGTGTCTAGGTTGAGATGAAATGAACACCGTGGACAGTTTTCAGCAAGTTGCAACATTGAAATGCAGAAATAAGCACTTTTCCATAAACAAGCTCTAAATCATGTTTGAAGCACTCTGGATAAAAACATGTTTTTGTTATGTTTATTCGAGATGTTATGAAAACACTGTAGATTGTTTTCAGCAAGTTACAACATTGAAATGCAGAAATAAGCACTTTTCCATAAACAAGCTCTAAATCATGTTTGATGCACTCTGGATGTCCAATTTTTGCTGTGCTGTGTCTAGGTTGAGATGAAATGAACACCGTGGACAGTTTTCAGCAAGTTGAAACATTGAAATGCAAAAATAAGCACTTTTCCATAAACAAGCTCTAAATCATGTTTGAAGCACTCTTGATAAAAAAATGTTTTTGTTATGTTTATTCGAGATGTTATGAAAACACTGTAGACTGTTTTCAGCAAGTTACAACATTGAAATGCAGAAATAAGCACTTTTCCATAAACAAGCTCTAAATCATGTTTGATGCACTCTGGATGTCCAATTTTTGCTGTGCTGTATCTAGGTTGAGATGAAATGAACGCTGTGGACAGTTTTCAGCAAGTTACAACATTGAAATGCAGAAATAAGCACTTTTCCATAAACAAGCTCTAAATCATGTTTGATGCACTCTGGATGTCCAATTTTTGCTGTGCTGTGTCTAGGTTGAGATGAAATGAACGCTGTGGACAGTTTTCAGCAAGTTGAAACATTGAAATGCAGAAATAAGCACTTTTCCATAAACAAGCTCTAAATCATGTTTGAAGCACCTCTGGATAAAAAAATGTTTTTGTTATGTTTATTCGAGATGTTATGAAAACACTGTAGACTGTTTTCAGCAAGTTACAACATTGAAATGCAGAAATAAGCACTTTTCCATAAACAAGCTCTAAATCATGTTTGATGCACTCTGGATGTCCAATTTTTGCTGTGCTGTGTCTAGGTTGAGATGAAATGAACACCGTGGACAGTTTTCAGCAAGTTGCAACATTGAAATGCAGAAATAAGCACTTTTCCATAAACAAGCTCTAAATCATGTTTGAAGCACTCTGGATAAAAAAATTTTTTGTTATGTTTATTCGAGATGTTATGAAAACACTGTAGACTGTTTTCAGCAAGTTACAACATTGAAATGCAGAAATAAGCACTTTTCCATAAACAAGCTCTAAATCATGTTTGATGCACTCTGGATGTCCAATTTTTGCTGTGCTGTGTCTAGGTTGAGATGAAATGAACGCTGTGGACAGTTTTCAGCAAGTTGAAACATTGAAATGCAGAAATAAGCACTTTTCCATAAACAAGCTCTAAATCATGTTTGGTGCACTCTGGATGTCCAATTTTTGCTGTGCTGTGTCTAGGTTGAGATGAAATGAACGCTGTGGACAGTTTTCAGCATGTTGAAACATTGAAATGCAGAAATAAGCACTTTTCCATAAACAAGCTCTAAATCATTTTTGATGCACTCTGGATATCCAATTTTTGCTGTGCTTTTTCTAGGTTGAGATGAAATGAAAACCGTGGACAGTTTTCAGCAAGTTGCAACATTGAAATGCAGAAATAAGCACTTTTCCATAAACAAGCTCTAAATCATGTTTGAAGCACCTCTGGATAAAAAAATGTTTTTGTTATGTTTATTCGAGATGTTATGAAAACACTGTAGACTGTTTTCAGCAAGTTACAACATTGAAATGCAGAAATAAGCACTTTTCCATAAACAAGCTCTAAATCATGTTTGATGCACTCTGGATGTCCAATTTTTGCTGTGCTGTGTCTAGGTTGAGATGAAATGAACACCGTGGACAGTTTTCAGCAAGTTGCAACATTGAATGCAGAAATAAGCACTTTTCCATAAACAAGCTCTAAATCATGTTTGAAGCACTCTGGATAAAAAAATGTTTTTGTTATGTTTATTCGAGATGTTATGAAAACACTGTAGACTGTTTTCAGCAAGTTACAACATTGAAATGCAGAAATAAGCACTTTTCCATAAACAAGCTCTAAATCATGTTTGATGCACTCTGGATGTCCAATTTTTGCTGTGCTGGGTCTAGGTTGAGATGAAATGAACGACGTGGATAGTTTTCAGCAAGTTGCAACATTGAAATGCAGAAATAAGCACTTTTCCATAAACAAGCTCTAAATCATGTTTGAAGCACCTCTGGATAAAAAATTTTTTTGTTATGTTTATTCGAGATGTTATGAAAACACTGTAGACTGTTTTCAGCAAGTTACAACATTGAAATGCAGAAATAAGCACTTTTCCATAAACAAGCTCTAAATCATGTTTGATGCACTCTGGATGTCCAATTTTTGCTGTGCTGTGTCTAGGTTGAGATGAAATGAACACCGTGGACAGTTTTCAGCAAGTTGCAACATTGAATGCAGAAATAAGCACTTTTCCATGAACAAGCTCTAAATCATGTTTGAAGCACTCTGGATAAAAAAATGTTTTTGTTATGTTTATTCGAGATGTTATGAAAACACTGTAGACTGTTTTCAGCAAGTTACAACATTGAAATGCAGAAATAAGCACTTTTCCATAAACAAGCTCTAAATCATGTTTGATGCACTCTGGATGTCCAATTTTTGCTGTGCTGTGTCTAGGTTGAGATGAAATGAACACCGTGGACAGTTTTCAGCAAGTTGCAACATTGAAATGCAGAAATAAGCACTTTTCCATAAACAAGCTCTAAATCATGTTTGAAGCACTCTGGATAAAAAAATGTTTTTGTTATGTTTATTCGAGATGGTATGAAAACACTGTAGACTGTTTTCAGCAAGTTACAACATTGAAATGCAGAAATAAGCACTTTTCCATAAACAAGCTCTAAATCATGTTTGATGCACTCTGGATGTCCAATTTTTGCTGTGCTGTGTCTAGGTTGAGATGAAATGAACGCTGTGGACAGTTTTCAGCAAGTTGAAAGATTGAAATGCAGAAATAAGCACTTTTCCATAAACAAGCTCTAAATCATGTTTGAAGCACTCTGGATAAAAACATGTTTTTGTTATGTTTATTCGAGATGTTATGAAAACACTGTAGATTGTTTTCAGCAAGTTACAACATTGAAATGCAGAAATAAGCACTTTTCCATAAACAAGCTCTAAATCATGTTTGATGCACTCTGGATGTCCAATTTTTGCTGTGCTGTGTCTAGGTTGAGATGAAATGAACACCGTGGACAGTTTTCAGCAAGTTGAAACATTGAAATGCAAAATAAGCACTTTTCCATAAACAAGCTCTAAATCATGTTTGAAGCACTCTTGATAAAAAAATGTTTTTGTTATGTTTATTCGAGATGTTATGAAAACACTGTAGACTGTTTTCAGCAAGTTACAACATTGAAATGCAGAAATAAGCACTTTTCCATAAACAAGCTCTAAATCATGTTTGATGCACTCTGGATGTCCAATTTTTGCTGTGCTGTATCTAGGTTGAGATGAAATGAACGCTGTGGACAGTTTTCAGCAAGTTACAACATTGAAATGCAGAAATAAGCACTTTTCCATAAACAAGCTCTAAATCATGTTTGATGCACTCTGGATGTCCAATTTTTGCTGTGCTGTGTCTAGGTTGAGATGAAATGAACGCTGTGGACAGTTTTCAGCAAGTTGAAACATTGAAATGCAGAAATAAGCACTTTTCCATAAACAAGCTCTAAATCATGTTTGAAGCACCTCTGGATAAAAAAATGTTTTTGTTATGTTTATTCGAGATGTTATGAAAACACTGTAGACTGTTTTCAGCAAGTTACAACATTGAAATGCAGAAATAAGCACTTTTCCATAAACAAGCTCTAAATCATGTTTGATGCACTCTGGATGTCCAATTTTTGCTGTGCTGTGTCTAGGTTGAGATGAAATGAACACCGTGGACAGTTTTCAGCAAGTTGCAACATTGAAATGCAGAAATAAGCACTTTTCCATAAACAAGCTCTAAATCATGTTTGAAGCACTCTGGATAAAAAAATTTTTTGTTATGTTTATTCGAGATGTTATGAAAACACTGTAGACTGTTTTCAGCAAGTTACAACATTGAAATGCAGAAATAAGCACTTTTCCATAAACAAGCTCTAAATCATGTTTGATGCACTCTGGATGTCCAATTTTTGCTGTGCTGTGTCTAGGTTGAGATGAAATGAACGCTGTGGACAGTTTTCAGCAAGTTGAAACATTGAAATGCAGAAATAAGCACTTTTCCATAAACAAGCTCTAAATCATGTTTGGTGCACTCTGGATGTCCAATTTTTGCTGTGCTGTGTCTAGGTTGAGATGAAATGAACGCTGTGGACAGTTTTCAGCATGTTGAAACATTGAAATGCAGAAATAAGCACTTTTCCATAAACAAGCTCTAAATCATGTTTGATGCACTCTGGATATCCAATTTTTGCTGTGCTTTTTCTAGGTTGAGATGAAATGAAAACCGTGGACAGTTTTCAGCAAGTTGCAACATTGAAATGCAGAAATAAGCACTTTTCCATAAACAAGCTCTAAATCATGTTTGAAGCACCTCTGGATAAAAAATGTTTTTGTTATGTTTATTCGAGATGTTATGAAAACACTGTAGACTGTTTTCAGCAAGTTACAACATTGAAATGCAGAAATAAGCACTTTTCCATAAACAAGCTCTAAATCATGTTTGATGCACTCTGGATGTCCAATTTTTGCTGTGCTGTGTCTAGGTTGAGATGAAATGAACACCGTGGACAGTTTTCAGCAAGTTGCAACATTGAATGCAGAAATAAGCACTTTTCCATAAACAAGCTCTAAATCATGTTTGAAGCACTCTGGATAAAAAAATGTTTTTGTTATGTTTATTCGAGATGTTATGAAAACACTGTAGACTGTTTTCAGCAAGTTACAACATTGAAATGCAGAAATAAGCACTTTTCCATAAACAAGCTCTAAATCATGTTTGATGCACTCTGGATGTCCAATTTTGCTGTGCTGGGTCTAGGTTGAGATGAAATGAACGACGTGGATAGTTTTCAGCAAGTTGCAACATTGAAATGCAGAAATAAGCACTTTTCCATAAACAAGCTCTAAATCATGTTTGAAGCACCTCTGGATAAAAATTTTTTTTGTTATGTTTATTCGAGATGTTATGAAAACACTGTAGACTGTTTTCAGCAAGTTACAACATTGAAATGCAGAAATAAGCACTTTTCCATAAACAAGCTCTAAATCATGTTTGATGCACTCTGGATGTCCAATTTTTGCTGTGCTGTGTCTAGGTTGAGATGAAATGAACACCGTGGACAGTTTTCAGCAAGTTGCAACATTGAATGCAGAAATAAGCACTTTTCCATGAACAAGCTCTAAATCATGTTTGAAGCACTCTGGATAAAAAAATGTTTTTGTTATGTTTATTCGAGATGTTATGAAAACACTGTAGACTGTTTTCAGCAAGTTACAACATTGAAATGCAGAAATAAGCACTTTTCCATAAACAAGCTCTAAATCATGTTTGATGCACTCTGGATGTCCAATTTTGCTGTGCTGTGTCTAGGTTGAGATGAAATGAACACCGTGGACAGTTTTCAGCAAGTTGCAACATTGAAATGCAGAAATAAGCACTTTTCCATAAACAAGCTCTAAATCATGTTTGAAGCACTCTGGATAAAAAAATGTTTTTGTTATGTTTATTCGAGATGGTATGAAAACACTGTAGACTGTTTTTCAGCAAGTTACAACATTGAAATGCAGAAATAAGCACTTTTCCATAAACAAGCTCTAAATCATGTTTGATGCACTCTGGATGTCCAATTTTTGCTGTGCTGTGTCTAGGTTGAGATGAAATGAACGCTGTGGACAGTTTTCAGCAAGTTGAAAGATTGAAATGCAGAAATAAGCACTTTTCCATAAACAAGCTCTAAATCATGTTTGAAGCACTCTGGATAAAAAAATGTTTTTGTTATGTTTATTCGAGATGTTATGAAAACACTGTAGACTGTTTTCAGCAAGTTACAACATTGAAATGCAGAAATAAGCACTTTTCCAATAAACAAGCTCTAAATCATGTTTGATGCACTCTGGATGTCCAATTTTTGCTGTGCTGTGTCTAGGTTGAGATGAAATGAACACCGTGGACAGTTTTCAGCAAGTTGCAACATTGAAATGCAGAAATAAGCACTTTTCCATAAACAAGCTCTAAATCATGTTTGATGCACTCTGGATGTCCAATTTTTGCTGTGCTGTGTCTAGGTTGAGATGAAATGAACGCTGTGGACAGATTTCAGCAAGTTGAAAGATTGAAATGCAGAAATAAGCACTTTTCCATAAACAAGCTCTAAATCATGTTTGAAGCACCTCTGGATAAAAAAATGTTTTTGTTATGTTTATTCGAGATGTTATGAAAACACTGTAGACTGTTTTCAGCAAGTTACAACATTGAAATGCAGAAATAAGCACTTTTCCATAAACAAGCTCTAAATCATGTTTGATGCACTCTGGATGTCCAATTTTTGCTGTGCTGTGTCTAGGTTGAGATGAAATGAACACCGTGGACAGTTTTCAGCAAGTTGCAACATTGAAATGCAGAAATAAGCACTTTTCCATAAACAAGCTCTAAATCATGTTTGAAGCACTCTGGATAAAAACATTTTTTGTTATGTTTATTCGAGATGTTATGAAAACACTGTAGACTGTTTTCAGCAAGTTACAACATTGAAATGCAGAAATAAGCACTTTTCCATAAACAAGCTCTAAATCATGTTTGATGCACTCTGGATGTCCAATTTTTGCTGTGCTGTGTCTAGGTTGAGATGAAATGAACGCTGTGGACAGTTTTCAGCAAGTTGAAACATTGAAATGCAGAAATAAGCACTTTTCCATAAACAAGCTCTAAATCATGTTTGGTGCACTCTGGATGTCCAATTTTTGCTGTGCTGTGTCTAGGTTGAGATGAAATGAACGCTGTGGACAGTTTTCAGCATGTTGAAACATTGAAATGCAGAAATAAGCACTTTTCCATAAACAAGCTCTAAATCATGTTTGATGCACTCTGGATATCCAATTTTTGCTGTGCTTTTTCTAGGTTGAGATGAAATGAAAACCGTGGACAGTTTTCAGCAAGTTGCAACATTGAAATGCAGAAATAAGCACTTTTCCATAAACAAGCTCTAAATCATGTTTGAAGCACCTCTGGATAAAAAATGTTTTTGTTATGTTTATTCGAGATGTTATGAAAACACTGTAGACTGTTTTCAGCAAGTTACAACATTGAAATGCAGAAATAAGCACTTTTCCATAAACAAGCTCTAAATCATGTTTGATGCACTCTGGATGTCCAATTTTTGCTGTGCTGTGTCTAGGTTGAGATGAAATGAACACCGTGGACAGTTTTCAGCAAGTTGCAACATTGAATGCAGAAATAAGCACTTTTCCATAAACAAGCTCTAAATCATGTTTGAAGCACTCTGGATAAAAAAATGTTTTTGTTATGTTTATTCGAGATGTTATGAAAACACTGTAGACTGTTTTCAGCAAGTTACAACATTGAAATGCAGAAATAAGCACTTTTCCATAAACAAGCTCTAAATCATGTTTGATGCACTCTGGATGTCCAATTTTTGCTGTGCTGTGTCTAGGTTGAGATGAAATGAACGCCTGTGGACAGTTTTCAGCAAGTTGAAACATTGAAATGCAGAAATAAGCACTTTTCCATAAACAAGCTCTAAATCATGTTTGATGCACTCTTGGATGTCCAATTTTTGCTGTGCTGTGTCTAGGTTGAGATGAAATGAACGCTGTGGACAGTTTTCAGCATGTTGAAACATTGAAATGCAGAAATAAGCACTTTTCCATAAACAAGCTCTAAATCATGTTTGATGCACTCTGGATATCCAATTTTTGCTGTGCTTTTCTAGGTTGAGATGAAATGAAAACCGTGGACAGTTTTCAGCAAGTTGCAACATTGAAATGCAGAAATAAGCACTTTTCCATAAACAAGCTCTAAATCATGTTTGAAGCACTCTGGATAAAAAAATGTTTTTGTTATGTTTATTTGAGATGTTATGAAAACACTGTAGACTGTTTTCAGCAAGTTACAACATTGAAATGCAGAAATAAGCACTTTTCCATAAACAAGCTCTAAATCATGTTTGATGCACTCTGGATGTCCAATTTTTGCTGTGCTGGGTCTAGGTTGAGATGAAATGAACGCCGTGGATAGTTTTCAGCAAGTTGCAACATTGAAATGCAGAAATAAGCACTTTTCCATAAACAAGCTCTAAATCATGTTTGAAGCACCTCTGGATAAAAAATGTTTTTGTTATGTTTATTCGAGATGTTATGAAAAACACTGTAGACTGTTTTCAGCAAGTTACAACATTGAAATGCAGAATAAGCACTTTTCCATAAACAAGCTCTAAATCATGTTTGATGCACTCTGGATGTCCAATTTTTGCTGTGCTGTGTCTAGGTTGAGATGAAATGAACACCGTGGACAGTTTCAGCAAGTTGCAACATTGAATGCAGAAATAAGCACTTTTCCATAAACAAGCTCTAAATCATGTTTGAAGCACTCTGGATAAAAAAATGTTTTTGTTATGTTTATTCGAGATGTTATGAAACACTGTAGACTGTTTTCAGCAAGTTACAACATTGAAATGCAGAAATAAGCACTTTTCCATAAACAAGCTCTAAATCATGTTTTGATGCACTCTGGATGTCCAATTTTTGCTGTGCTGTGTCTAGGTTTGAGATGAAATGAACACCGTGGACAGTTTTCAGCAAGTTGAAACATTGAAATGCAGAAATAAGCACTTTTCCATAAACAAGCTCTAAATCATGTTTGATGCACTCTGGATGTCCAATTTTGCTGTGCTGTGTCTAGGTTGAGATGAAATGAACACCGTGGACAGTTTTCAGCAAGTTGAAACATTGAAATGCAAAAATAAGCACTTTTCCATAAACAAGCTCTAAATCATGTTTGAAGAACTCTGGATAAACAAATGTTTTGTTATGGTGTATTCGAGATGTTATGAAAACACTGTAGACTGTTTTCAGCAAGTTACAACATTGAAATGCAGAAATAAGCACTTTCCATAAACAAGCTCTAAATCATGTTTGATGCACTCTGGATGTCCAATTTTTGCTGTGCTGCTGTCTAGGTGAGATGAAATGAACACCGTGGACAGTTTCAGCAAGTTGCAACATTGAAATGCAGAAATAAGCACTTTCCATAAACAAGCTCTAAATCATGTTTGATGCACTCTGGATGTCCAATTTTTGCTGCTGCTGGTTCTAGGTTGAGATGAAATGAACGCCGTGGACAGTTTTCAGCAAGTTGCAACATTGAAATGCAGAAATAAGCACTTTCCATAAACAAGCTCTAAATCATGTTTGAAGCACTCTGGATAAAAAAATGTTTTTGTTATGTTTATTCGAGATGTTATGAAACACTGTAGACTGTTTTCAGCAAGTTACAACATTGAAATGCAGCAGAATAAGCACTTTTCCATAAACAAGCTCTAAATCATGTTTGATGCACTCTGGATGTCCAATTTTTGCTGTGCTGTGTCTAGGTTGAGATGAAAGAACACCGTGGACAGTTTTCAGCAAGTTGCAACATTGAAATGCAGAATAAAGCACTTTTCCATAAACAAGCTCTAAATCATGTTTGAAGCACTCTGGATAAAAAATGTTTTTTGTTATGTTTATTCGAGATGTTATGAAAACACTGTAGACTGTTTTCAGCAAGTTACAACATTGAAATGCAGAAATAAGCACTTTTCCATAAACAAGCTCTAAATCATGTTTGATGCACTCGGATGTCCAATTTTTGCTGTGCTGTAGTCTAGGTTGAGATGAAATGAACGCTGTGGACAGTTTTCAGCAAGTGTACAACATTGAAATGCAGAAATAAGCACTTTCCATAAACAAGCTCTAAATCATGTTTGATGCACTCTGGATGTCCAATTTTTGCTGTGCTTGTCTAGGTTGAGATAAATGAACGCTGTGGACAGTTTCAGCAAGTTGAAACATTGAAATGCAGAAAATAAGCACTTTTCATAAACAAGCTCTAAATCATGTTTGAAGCACCCTGGATAAAAAAATGTTTTTGTTATGTTTATTCGAGATGTTATGAAAACACTGTAGACTGTTTTCAGCAAGTTACAACATTGAAATGCAGAAATAAGCACTTTTCCATAAACAAGCTCTAAATCATGTTTGATGCACTCTGGATGTCCAATTTTGCTGTGCTGTGTCTAGGTTGAGATGAAATGAACACCGTGGACAGTTTTCAGCAAGTTGCAACATTGAAATGCAGAAATAAGCACTTTTCCATAAACAAGCTCTAAATCATGTTTGAAGCACTCTGGATAAAAAAATTTTGTTGTTATGTTTTATTCGAGATGTTATGAAAACACTGTAGACTGTTTTCAGCAAGTTACAACATTGAAATGCCGAAATAAGCACTTTTCCATAAACAAGCTCTAAATCATGTTTGATGCACTCTGGAGTCCAATTTTTGCTGTGCTGTGTCTAGGTTGAGATGAAATGAACAGCTGTGGACAGTTTTCAGCAAGTTGAAACATTGAAATGCAGAAATAAGCACTTTTCCATAAACAAGCTCTAAATCATGGTTTGATGCACTCTTGGATGTCCAATTTTGCTGTGCTGTGTCTAGGTTGAGATGAAATGAACGCTGTGGACAGTTTTTCAGCATGTTGAAACATTGAAATGCAGAAATAAGCACTTTTCCATAAACAAGCTCTAATCATGTTTGATGCACTCTGGATATCCAATTTTTGCTGTGCTTTTTCTAGGTTGAGATGAAATGAAACCGTGGACAGTTTTCAGCAAGTTGCAACATTGAAATGCAGAAATAAGCACTTTTCCATAAACAAGCTCTAAATCATGTTTGAAGCACTCTGGAGAAAAAAATGTTTTTGTTATGTTTATTTGAGATGTTATGAAAACACTGTAGAATGTTTTCAGCAGTTACAAACATGAAATGCAGAAATAGCACTTTCCATAAACAAGGCTCTAAATCATGTTTGATGCACTCTGGATGTCCAATTTTTGCTGTGCTGGGTCTAGTTGAGATGAAATGAACGCCGTGGATAGTTTCAGCAAGTTGCAACATTGAATGCAGAAATAAGCACTTTTCCATAAACAAGCTCTAAATCATGTTTGAAGCACTCTGGATAAAAAAAATGTTTTTGTTCTGTTTATTCGAGATGTTATGAAAACACTGTAGACTGTTTTCAGCAAGTTACAACATTGAAATGCAGAACTAAGCACTTTTCCATAAACAAGCTCCTAAATCATGTTGATGCACTCTGGATGTCCAATTTTTGCTGTGCTGTGTCTAGGTTGAGATGAAATGAACAACGTGGCCAGTTTCAGCAAGTTGTCCACACATTGAACTGCAGAAATAAGCACACTTTTCCATCAACCAGCTCTAAACTTCATTGTTTGAAGCACCTCTGGATAACAAAATGTTTTTGTTTATGTCTTATTCGAGATGTAATGAAACCGTGAGACAGTTTTTCAGCAAGTTTACAACATTGGAAATGCAGAGAAATAAGCAACTTGTTCCATAAACAAGCTCTAAATCAGTTTGATGCGTACTCTGGATATCCAATTTTTGCCTGTGCTGTGTCTAGGTTGCGCTGAAATGAACCCGTGGACCGTTTTCAGCAAGTTGCAACATTGAAATGCAGAGAACTAAGCACTTTCCATAAACAAGCTCTAAATCATGTTGAAGCCACTATGGATAAAAAATGTTTTTTGTTATGTTTATTGAGATGTTATGAAAACACTTGTTAGACTGTTTCAGCAAGTTACAACATTGAAATGCAGAAATCAAGCACTTTTCCAATATAAACAAGCTCTAAATCATGTTTGATGCACTTCTGGATAGTCCAATTTTTGCTGTGCTGTTCTAGGTGAGATGAAATGAACGCCGTGGACAGTTTTCAGCAAGTTGCAACATTGAAATGCAGAAATAAGCACTTTTCCATAAACAAGCTCTAAATCATGTTTGATGCACTCTGATAAAAAAAAATTTTTGTTATGTTTATTCGAGATGTTATGAAAACACTGTAGACGGTTTTCAGCAAGTTACAACATTGAAATGCAGAAATAAGCACTTTTCCATAAACAAGCTCTAAATCATGTTTGATGCACTCTGGATGTCCAATTTTGCTGTGCTGTGTCTAGGTTGAGTGATAATGAACACCGTGGACAGTTTTCAGGCAAGTTGCAACATTGAAATGCAGAAATAAGCACTTTTTCCATAACAAGCTCTAAATCATGTTTGAAGCACTCGGATAAAAAAATGTTTTTGTTATGTTTATTCGAGATGTTATTGAAAACACTGTAGAATGTTTTCAGCAAGTTACAACATTGAAATGCAGAAATAAGCACTTTTCCATAAACAAGCTCTAAATCATGTTTGATGCACTCTGGATGTCCAATTTTTGCTGTGCTGTGTCTAGTTTGAGATGAAATGAACACCGTGGACAGTTTTCAGCAAGTTGCAAACATTGAAATGCAGAAATAAGCACTTTTCCATAAACAAGCTCTAAATCATGTTGAGCACTCTGGATAAAAAAATGTTTTGTTATGTTATTCGAGATGTTATGAAAACACTGTAGACTGTTTTCAGCAAGTTACAACATTGAAATGCAGAAATAAGCACTTTTCC
>NW_022261995.1:0-17415 GCF_002021735.2 Oncorhynchus kisutch
GGTTTTCAGCAAGTTAAACATTGAAATGCAGAAATAAGCACTTTTCCATAAACAAGCTCTAAATCATGTTTGATGCACTCTGGATGTCCAATTTTTGCTGTGCTGTGTCTAGGTTGAGATGAAATGAACACCGTGGACAGTTTTCAGCAAGTTGCAAATTGAATGCAGAAATAAGCACTTTTCCATAAACAAGCTCTAAATCATGTTTGAAGCACTCTGGATAAAAAATGTTTTTGTTATGTTTATTCGAGATGTTATGAAAACACTGTAGACTGTTTTCAGCAAGTTACAACATTGAAAGAAATGCAGAAATAAGCACTTTTCCATAAACAAGCTCTAAATCATGTTTGATGCACTCTGGATGTCCAATTTTTGCTGTGCTGTGTCTAGGTTGAGATGAAATGAACACCGTGGACAGTTTTCAGCAAGTTGCAACATTGAAATGCAGAAATAAGCACTTTTCCATAAACAAGCTCTAAATCATGTTTGATGCACTCTGGATGTCCAATTTTTGCTGTGCTGTGTCTAGGTTGAGATGAAATGAACGCTGTGACAGTTTTCAGCAAGTTGCAACATTGAAATGCAGAAATAAGCACTTTTCCATAAACAAGCTCTAAATCATGTTTGATGCACTCTGGATGTCCAATTTTGCTGTGCTGGTCTAGGTTGAGATGAAATGAACACCGTGGACAGTTTTCAGCAAGTTGCAACATTGAAATGCAGAAATAAGCACTTTTCCATAAACAAGCTCTAAAATGTTTGTTTGAAGCACTCTGGATAAAAAAATGTTTGTGTATGTTTATTCGAGATGTATGAAAACACTGTAGACTGTTTTCAGCAAGTTACAACATTGAAATGCAGAAATAAGCACTTTTCCATAAACAAGCTCTAAATCATGTTTGATGCACTCTGGATGTCCAATTTTTGCTGTGCTGTGTCTAGGTGAGATGAAATGAACACCGTGGACAGTTTTCAGCAAGTTGCAACATTGAAATGCAGAAATAAGCACTTTTCCATAAACAAGCTCTAAATCATGTTTGAAGCACTCTGGATAAAAAAATTTTTGTTATGTTTATTCGAGAGATGTTATGAAAACACTGTAGACTGTTTTCAGCAAGTTACAACATTGAAATGCAGAAATAAGCACTTTTCCATAAACAAGCTCTAAATCATGTTTGATGCACTCTGGATGTCCAATTTTTGCTGTGCTGTGTCTAGGTTGAGATGAAATGAACACCGTGGACAGTTTTCAGCAAGTTGCAACATTGAAATGCAGAAATAAGCACTTTTCCATAAACAAGCTCTAAATCATGTTTGAAGCACTCTGGATGTCCAATTTTGCTGTGCTGTGTCTAGGTTGAGATGAAATGAACATGTGACAGTTTTCAGCAAGTTGAAACATTGAAATGCAGAAATAAGCACTTTTCCATAAACAAGCTCTAAATCATGTTTGATGCACTCTGGATGTCCAATTTTGCTGTGCTGTGTCTAGGTTGAGATGAAATGAACACCGTGGACAGTTTTCAGCAAGTTGCAACATTGAAATGCAGAAATAAGCACTTTTCCATAAACAAGCTCTAAATCATGTTTGAAGCACTCTGGATAAAAAATGTTTTTGTTATGTTTATTCGAGATGTTATGAAAACACTGTAGACTGTTTTCAGCAAGTTACAACATTGAAATGCAGAAATAAGCACTTTTCCATAAACAAGCTCTAAATCATGTTTGATGCACTCTGGATGTCCAATTTTGCTGTGCTGTGTCTAGGTTGAGATGAAATGAACACCGTGGACAGTTTTCAGCAAGTTGCAACATTGAAATGCAGAAATAAGCACTTTTCCATAAACAAGCTCTAAATCATGTTTGATGCACTCTGGATGTCCAATTTTTGCTGTGCTGTGTCTAGGTTGAGATGAAATGAACACGTGGACAGTTTTCAGCAAGTTGCAACATTGAAATGCAGAAATAAGCACTTTTCCATAAACAAGCTCTAAATCATGTTTGAAGCACTCTGGATATAAAAAAATGTTTTTGTTATGTTTATTCGAGATGTTATGAAAACACTGTAGACTGTTTCAGCAAGTTACAACATTGAAATGCAGAAATAAGCACTTTTCCATAAACAAGCTCTAAATCATGTTTGATGCACTCTGGATGTCCAATTTTTGCTGTGCTGTGTCTAGGTTGAGATGAAATGAACACCGTGGACAGTTTTCAGCAAGTTGCAACATTGAAATGCAGAAATAAGCACTTTTCCATAAACAAGCTCTAAATCATGTTTGAAGCACTCTGGATAAAAAAATGTTTTTGTTATGTTTATTCGAGATGTTATGAAAACACTGTAGACTGTTTCAGCAAGTTACAACATTGAAATGCAGAAATAAGCACTTTTCCATAAACAAGCTCTAAATCATGTTTGATGCACTCTGGATGTCCAATTTTTGCTGTGCTGTGTCTAGGTTGAGATGAAATGAACACCGTGGACAGTTTTCAGCAAGTTGCAACATTGAAATGCAGAAATAAGCACTTTTCCATAAACATGCTCTAAATCATGTTTGATGCACTCTGGATGTCCAATTTTTGCTGTGCTGTGTCTAGGTTGAGATGAAATGAACACTGTGGACAGTTTTCAGCAAGTTGAACATTGAAATGCAGAAATAAGCACTTTTCCATAAACAAGCTCTAAATCATGTTTGAAGCACTCTGGATAAAAAAATTTTTTGTTATGTTTATTCGAGATGTTATGAAAACACTGTAGACTGTTTTCAGCAAGTTACAACATTGAAATGCAGAAATAAGCACTTTTCCATAAACAAGCTCTAAATCATGTTTGAAGCACTCTGGATAAAAAATGTTTTTGTTATGTTTATTCGAGATGTTATGAAAACTGTGGACAGTTTTCAGCAAGTTACAACATTGAAATGCAGAAATAAGCACTTTTCCATAAACAAGCTCTAAATCATGTTTGATGCACTCTGGATGTCCAATTTTTGCTGTGCTGTGTCTAGGTTGAGATGAAATGAACACCGTGGACAGTTTTCAGCAAGTTGCAACATTGAAATGCAGAAATAAGCACTTTTCCATAAACAAGCTCTAAATCATGTTTGAAGCACTCTGGATAAAAAATGTTTTGTTATGTTTATTCGAGATGTTATGAAAACACTGTAGACTGTTTTCAGCAAGTTACAACATTGAAATGCAGAAATAAGCACTTTTCCATAAACAAGCTCTAAATCATGTTTGATGCACTCTGGATGTCCAATTTTTGCTGTGCTGTGTCTAGGTTGAGATGAAATGAACACCGTGGACAGTTTTCAGCAAGTTGCAACATTGAAATGCAGAAATAAGCACTTTTCCATAAACAAGCTCTAAATCATGTTTGAAGCACTCTGGATAAAAAAATGTTTTTGTTATGTTTATTCGAGATGTTATGAAAACACTGTAGACTGTTTTCAGCAAGTTACAACATTGAAATGCAGAAATAAGCACTTTTCCATAAACAAGCTCTAAATCATGTTTGATGCACTCTGGATGTCCAATTTTGCTGTGCTGTGTCTAGGTTGAGATGAAATGACACCGTGGACAGTTTTCAGCAAGTTGCAACATTGAAATGCAGAAATAAGCACTTTTCCATAAACAAGCTCTAAATCATGTTTGAGCACTCTGGATGTCCAATTTTTGCTGTGCTGTGTCTAGGTTGAGATGAAATGAAACTGTGGACAGTTTTCAGCAAGTTGCAACATTGAAATGCAGAAATAAGCACTTTTCCATAAACAAGCTCTAAATCATGTTTGATGCACTCTGGATGTCCAATTTTTGCTGTGCTGTGTCTAGGTTGAGATGAAATGAACACCGTGGACAGTTTTCAGCAAGTTGCAACATTGAAATGCAGAAATAAGCACTTTTCCATAAACAAGCTCTAAATCATGTTTGAAGCACTCTGGATAAAAAATGTTTTGTTATGTTATTCGAGATGTTATGAAAACACTGTAGACTGTTTTCAGCAAGTTACAACATTGAAATGCAGAAATAAGCACTTTTCCATAAACAAGCTCTAAATCATGTTTGATGCACTCTGGATGTCCAATTTTTGCTGTGCTGTGTCTAGGTTGAGATGAAATGAACACCGTGGACAGTTTTCAGCAAGTTGCAACATTGAAATGCAGAAATAAGCACTTTTCCATAAACAAGCTCTAAATCATGTTTGATGCACTCTGGATGTCCAATTTTTGCTGTGCTGTGTCTAGGTTGAGATGAAATGAACACCGTGGACAGTTTTCAGCAAGTTGCAACATTGAAATGCAGAAATAAGCACTTTTCCATAAACAAGCTCTAAATCATGTTTGAAGCACTCTGGATAAAAAAATGTTTTTGTTATGTTTATTCGAGATGTTATGAAAAACTGTAGACTGTTTTCAGCAAGTTACAACATTGAAATGCAGAAATAAGCACTTTTCCATAAACAAGCTCTAAATCATGTTTGATGCACTCTGGATGTCCAATTTTGCTGTGCTGTGTCTAGGTTGAGATGAAATGAACACCGTGGACAGTTTTCAGCAAGTTGCAACATTGAAATGCAGAAATAAGCACTTTTCCATAAACAAGCTCTAAATCATGTTTGAAGCACTCTGGATAAAAAATGTTTTGTTATGTTTATTCGAGATGTTATGAAACACTGTAGACTGTTTTCAGCAAGTTACAACATTGAAATGCAGAAATAAGCACTTTTCCATAAACAAGCTCTAAATCATGTTTGATGCACTCTGGATGTCCAATTTTTGCTGTGCTGTGTCTAGGTTGAGATGAAATGAACACCGTGGACAGTTTTCAGCAAGTTGCAACATTGAAATGCAGAAATAAGCACTTTTCCATAAACAAGCTCTAAATCATGTTTGATGCACTCTGGATGTCCAAATTTTGCTGTGCTGTGTCTAGGTTGAGATGAAATGAACGCTGTGGACAGTTTTCAGCAAGTTGAACATTGAAATGCAGAAATAAGCACTTTTCCATAAACAAGCTCTAAATCATGTTTGAAGCACTCTGGATAAAAAATGTTTTTGTTATGTTTATTCGAGATGTTATGAAAACACTGTAGACTGTTTTCAGCAAGTTACAACATTGAAATGCAGAAATAAGCACTTTTCCATAAACAAGCTCTAAATCATGTTTGATGCACTCTGGATGTCCAATTTTTGCTGTGCTGTGTCTAGGTTGAGATGAAATGAACACGTGGACAGTTTTCAGCAAGTTGCAACATTGAAATGCAGAAATAAGCACTTTTCCATAAACAAGCTCTAAATCATGTTTGAAGCACTCTGGATAAAAAATGTTTTTGTTATGTTTATTCGAGATGTTATGAAAAACTGTAGACTGTTTTCAGCAAGTTACAACATTGAAATGCAGAAATAAGCACTTTTCCATAAACAAGCTCTAAATCATGTTTGATGCACTCTGGATGTCCAATTTTTGCTGTGCTGTGTCTAGGTTGAGATGAAATGAACACTGTGGACAGTTTTCAGCAAGTTGAAACATTGAAATGCAGAAATAAGCACTTTTCCATAAACAAGCTCTAAATCATGTTTGATGCACTCTGGATGTCCAATTTTTGCTGTGCTGTGTCTAGGTTGAGATGAAATGAACACTGTGGACAGTTTTCAGCAAGTTGCAACATTGAAATGCAGAAATAAGCACTTTTCCATAAACAAGCTCTAAATCATGTTTGAAGCACTCTGGATAAAAAAATGTTTTTGTTATGTTTATTCGAGATGTTATGAAAACACTGTAGACTGTTTTCAGCAAGTTACAACATTGAAATGCAGAAATAAGCACTTTTCCATAAACAAGCTCTAAATCATGTTTGATGCACTCTGGATGTCCAATTTTTGCTGTGCTGTGTCTAGGTTGAGATGAAATGAACACCGTGGACAGTTTTCAGCAAGTTGCAACATTGAAATGCAGAAATAAGCACTTTTCCATAAACAAGCTCTAAATCATGTTTGAAGCACTCTGGATAAAAAAATGTTTTTGTTATGTTTATTCGAGATGTTATGAAAACACTGTAGACTGTTTTCAGCAAGTTACAACATTGAAATGCAGAGAAATAAGCACTTTTCCATAAACAAGCTCTAAATCATGTTTGATGCACTCTGGATATCCAATTTTTGCTGTGCTGTGTCTAGGTTGAGATGAAATGAACACTGTAGACTGTTTTCAGCAAGTTACAACATTGAAATGCAGAAATAAGCACTTTTCCATAAACAAGCTCTAAATCATGTTTGAAGCACTCTGGATGTCCAATTTTTGCTGTGCTGTGTCTAGGTTGAGATGAAATGAACACCGTGGACAGTTTTCAGCAAGTTGCAACATTGAAATGCAGAAATAAGCACTTTTCCATAAACAAGCTCTAAATCATGTTTGAAGCACTCTGGATAAAAAATGTTTTTTTTGATGTTTATTCGAGATGTTATGAAAACACTGTAGACTGTTTTCAGCAAGTTACAACATTGAAATGCAGAAATAAGCACTTTTCCATAAACAAGCTCTAAATCATGTTTGATGCACTCTGGATGTCCAATTTTTGCTGTGCTGTGTCTAGGTTGAGATGAAATGAACACCGTGGACAGTTTTCAGCAAGTTGCAACATTGAAATGCAGAAATAAGCACTTTTCCATAAACAAGCTCTAAATCATGTTTGATGCACTCTGGATGTCCAATTTTGCTGTGCTGTGTCTAGTTGAGATGAAATGAACGCTGTGGACAGTTTTCAGCAAGTTGAAACATTGAAATGCAGAAATAAGCACTTTTCCATAAACAAGCTCTAAATCATGTTTGATGCACTCTGGATGTCCAATTTTTGCTGTGCTGTGTCTAGGTTGAGATGAAATGAACACCGTGGACAGTTTTCAGCAAGTTGCAACATTGAAATGCAGAAATAAGCACTTTTCCATAAACAAGCTCTAAATCATGTTTGAAGCACTCTGGATAAAAAAATGTTTTTGTTATGTTATTCGAGATGTTATGAAAACACTGTAGACTGTTTTCAGCAAGTTACAACATTGAAATGCAGAAATAAGCACTTTTCCATAAACAAGCTCTAAATCATGTTTGATGCACTCTGGATGTCCAATTTTTGCTGTGCTGTGTCTAGGTTGAGATGAAATGAACACCGTGGACAGTTTTCAGCAAGTTGCAACATTGAAATGCAGAAATAAGCACTTTTCCATAAACAAGCTCTAAATCATGTTTGAAGCACTCTGGATAAAAAAATGTTTTGTTATGTTTATTCGAGATGTTATGAAAACACTGTAGACTGTTTTCAGCAAGTTACAACATTGAAATGCAGAAATAAGCACTTTTCCATAAACAAGCTCTAAATCATGTTTGATGCACTCTGGATGTCCAATTTTTGCTGTGCTGTGTCTAGGTTGAGATGAAATGAACACCGTGGACAGTTTTCAGCAAGTTGAAACATTGAAATGCAGAAATAAGCACTTTTCCATAAACAAGCTCTAAATCATGTTTGATGCACTCTGGATGTCCAATTTTTGCTGTGCTGTGTCTAGGTTGAGATGAAATGAACACTGTGGACAGTTTTCAGCAAGTTGCAACATTGAAATGCAGAAATAAGCACTTTTCCATAAACAAGCTCTAAATCATGTTTGATGCACTCTGGATGTCCAATTTTTGCTGTGCTGTGTCTAGGTTGAGATGAAATGAACACGTGGACAGTTTTCAGCAAGTTGCAACATTGAAATGCAGAAATAAGCACTTTTCCATAAACAAGCTCTAAATCATGTTTGAAGCACTCTGGATAAAAAATGTTTTTGTTATGTTTATTCGAGATGTTATGAAACACTGTAGACTGTTTTCAGCAAGTTACAACATTGAAATGCAGAAATAAGCACTTTTCCATAAACAAGCTCTAAATCATGTTTGATGCACTCTGGATGTCCAATTTTTGCTGTGCTGTGTCTAGTTGAGATGAAATGAACACCGTGGATAGTTTTCAGCAAGTTGCAACATTGAAATGCAGAAATAAGCACTTTTCCATAAACAAGCTCTAAATCATGTTTGATGCACTCTGGATGTCCAATTTTTGCTGTGCTGTGTCTAGGTTGAGATGAAATGAACACCGTGGACAGTTTTCAGCAAGTTGCAACATTGAAATGCAGAAATAAGCACTTTTCCATAAACAAGCTCTAAATCATGTTTGAAGCACTCTGGATAAAAAAATGTTTTTGTTATGTTTATTCGAGATGTTATGAAAACACTGTAGACTGTTTTCAGCAAGTTACAACATTGAAATGCAGAAATAAGCACTTTTCCATAAACAAGCTCTAAATCATGTTTGATGCACTCTGGATGTCCAATTTTTGCTGTGCTGTGTCTAGGTTGAGATGAAATGAACACCGTGGACAGTTTTCAGCAAGTTGCAACATTGAAATGCAGAAATAAGCACTTTTCCATAAACAAGCTCTAAATCATGTTTGAAGCACTCTGGATAAAAAAATGTTTTTGTTATGTTTATTCGAGATGTTATGAAACACTGTAGACTGTTTTCAGCAAGTTACAACATTGAAATGCAGAAATAAGCACTTTTCCATAAACAAGCTCTAAATCATGTTTGATGCACTCTGGATGTCCAATTTTTGCTGTGCTGTGTCTAGGTTGAGATGAAATGAACACCGTGGACAGTTTTCAGCAAGTTGCAACATTGAAATGCAGAAATAAGCACTTTTCCATAAACAAGCTCTAAATCATGTTTGAAGCACTCTGGATGTCCAATTTTGCTGTGCTGTGTCTAGGTGAGATGAAATGAACACTGTGGACAGTTGTCAGCAAGTTGAGACATTGAAATGCAGAAATAAGCACTTTTCCATAAACAAGCTCTAAATCATGTTTGAAGCACTCTGGATAAAAAAATGTTTTTGTTATGTTTATTCGAGATGTTATGAAAACACTGTAGACTGTTTTCAGCAAGTTACAACATTGAAATGCAGAAATAAGCACTTTTCCATAAACAAGCTCTAAATCATGTTTGATGCACTCTGGATGTCCAATTTTGCTGTGCTGTGTCTAGGTTGAGATGAAATGAACACCGTGGACAGTTTTCAGCAAGTTGCAACATTGAAATGCAGAAATAAGCACTTTTCCATAAACAAGCTCTAAATCATGTTTGAAGCACTCTGGATAAAAAAATGTTTTTGTTATGTTTATTCGAGATGTTATGAAAACACTGTAGACTGTTTTCAGCAAGTTACAACATTGAAATGCAGAAATAAGCACTTTTCCATAAACAAGCTCTAAATCATGTTTGATGCACTCTGGATGTCCAATTTTTGCTGTGCTGTGTCTAGGTTGAGATGAAATGAACACTGTGGACAGTTTTCAGCAAGTTGCAACATTGAAATGCAGAAATAAGCACTTTTCCATAAACAAGCTCTAAATCATGTTTGATGCACTCTGGAATTCCAATTTTTGCTGTGCTGTGTCTAGGTTGAGATGAAATGAACGCTGTGGACAGTTTTCAGCAAGTTGCAACATTGAAATGCAGAAATAAGCACTTTTCCATAAACAAGCTCTAAATCATGTTTGAAGCACTCTGGATAAAAAATGTTTTTGTTATGTTATTCGAGATGTTATGAAAACACTGTAGACTGTTTTCAGCAAGTTACAACATTGAAATGCAGAAATAAGCACTTTTCCATAAACAAGCTCTAAATCATGTTTGATGCACTCTGGATGTCCAATTTTGCTGTGCTGTGTCTAGGTTGAGATGAAATGAACACCGTGGACAGTTTTCAGCAAGTTGCAACATTGAAATGCAGAAATAAGCACTTTTCCATAAACAAGCTCTAAATCATGTTTGAAGCACTCTGGATAAAAAAATGTTTTTGTTATGTTTATTCGAGATGTTATGAAAACACTGTAGACTGTTTTCAGCAAGTTACAACATTGAAATGCAGAGAAATAAGCACTTTTCCATAAACAAGCTCTAAATCATGTTTGATGCACTCTGGATATCCAATTTTTGCTGTGCTGTGTCTAGGTTGAGATGAAATGAACACTGTAGACTGTTTTCAGCAAGTTACAACATTGAAATGCAGAAATAAGCACTTTTCCATAAACAAGCTCTAAATCATGTTTGAAGCACTCTGGATGTCCAATTTTTGCTGTGCTGTGTCTAGGTTGAGATGAAATGAACACCGTGGACAGTTTTCAGCAAGTTGCAACATTGAAATGCAGAAATAAGCACTTTTCCATAAACAAGCTCTAAATCATGTTTGAAGCACTCTGGATAAAAAATGTTTTGTTATGTTTATTCGAGATGTTATGAAAACACTGTAGACTGTTTTCAGCAAGTTACAACATTGAAATGCAGAAATAAGCACTTTTCCATAAACAAGCTCTAAATCATGTTTGATGCACTCTGGATGTCCAATTTTTGCTGTGCTGTGTCTAGGTTGAGATGAAATGAACACCGTGGACAGTTTTCAGCAAGTTGCAACATTGAAATGCAGAAATAAGCACTTTTCCATAAACAAGCTCTAAATCATGTTTGATGCACTCTGGATGTCCAATTTTTGCTGCGCTGTGTCTAGGTTGAGATGAAATGAATCCCGTGGACAGTTTTCAGCAAGTTGCAACATTGAAATGCAGAAATAAGCACTTTTCCATAAACAAGCTCTAAATCATGTTTGATGCACTCTGGATGTCCAATTTTTGCTGTGCTGTGTCTAGTTGAGAAGAAATGAACACCGTGGACAGTTTTCAGCAAGTTGCAACATTGAAATGCAGAAATAAGCACTTTTCCATAAACAAGCTCTAAATCATGTTTGAAGCACTCTGGATAAAAAAATGTTTTTGTTATGTTTATTCGAGATGTTATGAAAACACTGTAGACTGTTTTCAGCAAGTTACAACATTGAAATGCAGAAATAAGCACTTTTCCATAAACAAGCTCTAAATCATGTTTGATGCACTCTGGATGTCCAATTTTTGCTGTGCTGTGTCTAGGTTGAGATGAAATGAACACCGTGGACAGTTTTCAGCAAGTTGCAACATTGAAATGCAGAAATAAGCACTTTTCCATAAACAAGCTCTAAATCATGTTTGAAGCACTCTGGATAAAAAATGTTTTTGTTATGTTTATTCGAGATGTTATGAAAACACTGTAGACTGTTTTCAGCAAGTTACAACATTGAAATGCAGAAATAAGCACTTTTCCATAAACAAGCTCTAAATCATGTTTGATGCACTCTGGATGTCCAATTTTTGCTGTGCTGTGTCTAGGTTGAGATGAAATGAACACCGTGGACAGTTTTCAGCAAGTTGCAACATTGAAATGCAGAAATAAGCACTTTTCCATAAACAAGCTCTAAATCATGTTTGAAGCACTCTGGATAAAAAAATGTTTTTGTTATGTTTACGAGATGTTATGAAAACACTGTAGACTGTTTTCAGCAAGTTACAACATTGAAATGCAGAAATAAGCACTTTTCCATAAACAAGCTCTAAATCATGTTTGATGCACTCTGGATGTCCAATTTTTGCTGTGCTGTGTCTAGGTTGAGATGAAATGAACACCGTGGACAGTTTTCAGCAAGTTGCAACATTGAAATGCAGAAATAAGCACTTTTCCATAAACAAGCTCTAAATCATGTTTGATGCACTCTGGATGTCCAATTTTTGCTGTGCTGTGTCTAGGTTGAGATGAAATGAACGCTGTGGACAGTTGTCAGCAAGTTGAAACATTGAAATGCAGAAATAAGCACTTTTCCATAAACAAGCTCTAAATCATGTTTGAAGCACTCTGGATAAAAAAATGTTTTTGTTATGTTTATTCGAGATGTTATGAAAACACTGTAGACTGTTTTCAGCAAGTTACAACATTGAAATGCAGAAATAAGCACTTTTCCATAAACAAGCTCTAAATCATGTTTGATGCACTCTGGATGTCCATTTTTGCTGTGCTGTGTCTAGGTTGAGATGAAATGAACACCGTGGACAGTTTTCAGCAAGTTGCAACATTGAAATGCAGAAATAAGCACTTTTCCATAAACAAGCTCTAAATCATGTTTGAAGCACTCTGGATAAAAAAATGTTTTGTTATGTTTATTCGAGATGTTATGAAAACACTGTAGACTGTTTCAGCAAGTTACAACATTGAAATGCAGAAATAAGCACTTTTCCATAAACAAGCTCTAAATCATGTTTGATGCACTCTGGATAAAAAATGTTTTGTTGTGTTTATTTGAGATGTTATGAAAACACTGTGGACAGTTTTCAGCAAGTTGCAACATTGAAATGCAGAAATAAGCACTTTTCCATAAACAAGCTCTAAATCATGTTTGAAGCACTCTGGATAAAAAAATGTTTTGTTATGTTATTCGAGATGTTATGAAAACACTGTAGACTGTTTTCAGCAAGTTACAACATTGAAATGCAGAAATAAGCACTTTTCCATAAACAAGCTCTAAATCATGTTTGATGCACTCTGGATGTCCAATTTTTGCTGTGCTGTGTCTAGGTTGAGATGAAATGAACACCGTGGACAGTTTTCAGCAAGTTGCAACATTGAAATGCAGAAATAAGCACTTTTCCATAAACAAGCTCTAAATCATGTTTGAAGCACTCTGGATAAAAAATGTTTTTGTTATGTTTTCGAGATGTTATGAAAACACTGTAGACTGTTTTCAGCAAGTTACAACATTGAAATGCAGAAATAAGCACTTTTCCATAAACAAGCTCTAAATCATGTTTGATGCACTCTGGATGTCCAATTTTTGCTGTGCTGTGTCTAGGTTGAGATGAAATGAACACCGTGGACAGTTTTCAGCAAGTTGCAACATTGAAATGCAGAAATAAGCACTTTTCCATAAACAAGCTCTAAATCATGTTTGAAGCACTCTGGATAAAAAAATGTTTTTGTTATGTTTATTCGAGATGTTATGAAACACTGTAGACTGTTTCAGCAAGTTACAACATTGAAATGCAGAAATAAGCACTTTTCCATAAACAAGCTCTAAATCATGTTTGATGCACTCTGGATGTCCAATTTTGCTGTGCTGTGTCTAGGTTGAGATGAAATGAACACCGTGGACAGTTTTCAGCAAGTTGCAACATTGAAATGCAGAAATAAGCACTTTTCCATAAACAAGCTCTAAATCATGTTTGAAGCACTCTGGATAAAAAATGTTTTTGTTATGTTTATTCGAGATGTTATGAAAACACTGTAGACTGTTTTCAGCAAGTTACAACATTGAAATGCAGAAATAAGCACTTTTCCATAAACAAGCTCTAAATCATGTTTGATGCACTCTGG
The DNA here is from genome assembly GCF_002021735.2 of Oncorhynchus kisutch. Lineage (NCBI taxonomy): Eukaryota > Metazoa > Chordata > Actinopteri > Salmoniformes > Salmonidae > Oncorhynchus > Oncorhynchus kisutch. The sequence continues at coordinate 13,325 of NW_022261995.1, forward strand.
ATGTCCAATTTTTGCTGTGCTGTGTCTAGGTTGAGATGAAATGAACACCGTGGACAGTTTTCAGCAAGTTGCAACATTGAAATGCAGAAATAAGCACTTTTCCATAAACAAGCTCTAAATCATGTTTGAAGCACTCTGGATAAAAAAATGTTTTTGTTATGTTTATTCGAGATGTTATGAAACACTGTAGACTGTTTTCAGCAAGTTACAACATTGAAATGCAGAAATAAGCACTTTTCCATAAACAAGCTCTAAATCATGTTTGATGCACTCTGGATGTCCAATTTTTGCTGTGCTGTGTCTAGGTTGAGATGAAATGAACACCGTGGACAGTTTTCAGCAAGTTGCAACATTGAAATGCAGAAATAAGCACTTTTCCATAAACAAGCTCTAAATCATGTTTGATGCACTCTGGATGTCCAATTTTTGCTGTGCTGTGTCTAGTTGAGATGAAATGAACACTGTGGACAGTTTTCAGCAAGTTGCAACATTGAAATGCAGAAATAAGCACTTTTCCATAAACAAGCTCTAAATCATGTTTGATGCACTCTGGATGTCCAATTTTGCTGTGCTGTGTCTAGGTTGAGATGAAATGAACACCGTGGACAGTTTTCAGCAAGTTGCAACATTGAAATGCAGAAATAAGCACTTTTCCATAAACAAGCTCTAAATCATGTTTGAAGCACTCTGGATAAAAAATGTTTTTGTTATGTTTATTCGAGATGTTATGAAAACACTGTAGACTGTTTTCAGCAAGTTACAACATTGAAATGCAGAAATAAGCACTTTTCCATAAACAAGCTCTAAATCATGTTTGATGCACTCTGGATGTCCAATTTTTGCTGTGCTGTGTCTAGGTTGAGATGAAATGAACACCGTGGACAGTTTTCAGCAAGTTGCAACATTGAAATGCAGAAATAAGCACTTTTCCATAAACAAGCTCTAAATCATGTTTGAAGCACTCTGGATAAAAAAATGTTTTTGTTATGTTTATTCGAGATGTTATGAAAACACTGTAGACTGTTTTCAGCAAGTTACAACATTGAAATGCAGAAATAAGCACTTTTCCATAAACAAGCTCTAAATCATGTTTGATGCACTCTGGATGTCCAATTTTTGCTGTGCTGTGTCTAGGTTGAGATGAAATGAAGAACACGTGTATATAAGAGACAGGTTTTCAGCAAGTTGCAACATTGAAATGCAGAAATAAGCACTTTTCCATAAACAAGCTCTAAATCATGTTTGATGCACTCGATAAAAAAATGTTTTTGTTTGTCTATTGAGATGAAATGAAACACTGTAGACAGTTTCAGCAAGTTGCAACATTGAAATGCAGAAATAAGCACTTTTCCATAAACAAGCTCTAAATCATGTTTGATGCACTCTGGATGTCCAATTTTTGCTGTGCTGTGTCTAGTTGAGATGAAATGAACACTGTGGATGTTTCAGCAAGTTACAACATTGAAATGCAGAAATAAGCACTTTTCCATAAACAAGCTCTAAATCATGTTTGATGCACTCTGGATGTCCAATTTTGCTGTGCTGTGTCTAGGTTGAGATGAAATGAACACCGTGGACAGTTTTCAGCAAGTTGCAACATTGAAATGCAGAAATAAGCACTTTTCCATAAACAAGCTCTAAATCATGTTTGAAGCACTCTGGATAAAAAATGTTTTTGTTATGTTTATTCGAGATGTTATGAAAACACTGTAGACTGTTTTCAGCAAGTTACAACATTGAAATGCAGAAATAAGCACTTTTCCATAAACAAGCTCTAAATCATGTTTGATGCACTCTGGATGTCCAATTTGCTGTGCTGTGTCTAGGTTGAGATGAAATGAACACCGTGGATAGTTTTCAGCAAGTTGCAACATTGAAATGCAGAAAATAAGCACTTTTCCATAAACAAGCTCTAAATCATGTTGATGCACTCTGGATGTCCAATTTTGCTGTGCTGTGTCTAGGTTGAGATTAAATGAACACGTGGACAGTTTTCAGCAAGTTGCAACATTGAAATGCAGAAATAAGCACTTTTCCATAAACAAGCTCTAAATCATGTTTGATGCACTCTGGATGTCCAATTTTTGCTGTGTGTGTCTGTGTCGAGATGTGAGATGAAATGAACACCTGTGACAGTTTTCAGCAAGTTGCAACATTGAAATGCAGAAATAAGCACTTTTCCATAACAAGCTCTAAATCATGTTTGAAGCACTCTGGATAAAAAATTTTTTGTTATGTTATTCGAGATGTTATGAAAAACACTGTGGACTGTTTTCAGCAAGTTAAACATTGAAATGCAGAAATAAGCACTTTTCCATAAACAAGCTCTAAATCATGTTGATGCACTCTGGATATCCAATTTTTGCTGTGCTGTGTCTAGGTTGAGATGAAATGAAACGTGGACAGTTTTCAGCAAGTTGCAACATTGAAATGCAGAAATAAGCACTTTTCCATAAACAAGCTCTAAATCATGTTGAAGCACTCTGGATGCCAATTTTTGCTTGCTGTCTATTGAGATGTGAAATGAACACTGTGGACAGTTTTCAGCAAGTTGCAACATTGAAATGCAGAAATAAGCACTTTTCCATAAACAAGCTCTAAATCATGTTTGATGCACTCTGGATGTCCAATTTTTGCTGTGCTGTGTCTAGTTGAGATGAAATGAACACCGTGGATAGTTTTCAGCAAGTTGCAACATTGAAATGCAGAAATAAGCACTTTTCCATAAACAAGCTCTAAATCATGTTTGATGCACTCTGGATGTCCAATTTTTGCTGTGCTGTGTCTAGTGAGATGAAATGAACGCCGTGGACAGTTTCAGCAAGTGCAACTGAAATGCAAAGAAGCAGAAATAAGCACTTTTCCATAAACAAGCTCTAAATCATGTTTGATGCACTCTGGATGTCCAATTTGCTGTGCTGTGTCTAGGTTGAGATGAAATGAACACCGTGGACAGTTTTCAGCAAGTTGCAACATTGAAATGCAATAAGCACTTTCCATAAACAAGCTCTAAATCATGTTTGATGCACTCTGGATAAAAAAATGTTTTTGTATGTTTATTGAGATGTTATGAAAACCCTGTAGACTGTTTTCAGCAGTTACAACATTGAAATGCAGAAATAAGCACTTTTCCATAAACAAGCTCTAAATCATGTTTGATGCACTCTGGATGTCAATTTTTGCTGTGCTGTGTCTAGGTTGAGATGAAATGAACACCGTGGACAGTTTTCAGCAAGTTGCAACATTGAAATGCAGAAATAAGCACTTTTCCATAAACAAGCTCTAAATCATGTTTGAATGCACTCGATGTCCAATTTTTGCTGTGCTGTGTCTAGGTTGAGATGAAATGAACACCGTGGACAGTTTTCAGCAAGTTGCAACATTGAAATGCAGAAATAAGCACTTTTCCATAAACAAGCTCTAAATCATGTTTGAAGCACTCTGGATAAAAAAATGTTTTTGTTATGTTTATTCGAGATGTTATGAAACACTGTGAGACTGTTTTCAGCAAGTTACAACATTGAAATGCAGAAATAAGCACTTTTCCATAAACAAGCTCTAAATCATGTTTGATGCACTCTGGATGTCCAATTTTTGCTGTGCTGTGTCTAGGTTGAGATGAAATGAACACCGTGGACAGTTTTCAGCAAGTTGCAACATTGAAATGCAGAAATAAGCACTTTTCCATAAACAAGCTCTAAATCATGTTTGAAGCACTCTGGATAAAAAAATGTTTTTGTTATGTTTATTCGAGATGTTATGAAAACACTGTAGACTGTTTTCAGCAAGTTACAACATTGAAATGCAGAGAAATAAGCACTTTTCCATAAACAAGCTCTAAATCATGTTTGATGCACTCTGGATAAAAAAAATGTTTTTGTTATGTTTATTCGAGATGTTATGAAAACACTGTAGACTGTTTTCAGCAAGTTACAACATTGAAATGCAGAAATAAGCACTTTTCCATAAACAAGCTCTAAATCATGTTTGAAGCACTCTGGATAAAAAATGTTTTGTATGTTTAGTTGAGATGTTATGAAAACCTGTAGATGTTTTCAGCAAGTTAAAACATTGAAATGCAGAAAAGAAAT
>NW_022261996.1:0-31979 GCF_002021735.2 Oncorhynchus kisutch
ATAAGCACTTTTCCAAAACAAGCTCTAAATCATGTGTTGAAGCACTCTGGATCAAATTTTTTTTTGTGTATGTTTATTCGAGATGTTATGAAAACTGTAGGACTGTTTTCAGCAAGTTGAAACATTGAAATGCAGAAATAAGCACTTTTCTATAAACTAAACAAGCTCTAAATCATGTTTGATGCACTCTGGATGTCCAATTTTGCTGCGGCTGTGTCTAGGTTGAGATGAAATGAAATGAACGCCGTGGACAGTTTTCAGCAAGTTGCAACATTGAAATGCAGAAATAAGCACTTTCCATAATAACAAGCTTCTAAATCATGTTTGAAGCACTCTGGATAAAAAAATGTTTTTGTTATGTTTATTCGAGATGTTATGAAAACACTGTAGAAGGTTCAGCAAGTTACAACATTGAAATGCAGAAATAAGCACTTTTCCATAAACAAGCTCTAAATCATGTTTGATGCACTCTGGATGTCCAATTGTTGCTGTGCTGTGTCTAGGTTGAGATGAAATGAACGCCGTGGACAGTTTCAGCAAGTTGCAACATTGAATGCAAAAAATAAGCCACTTTTCCATAAACAAGCTCTAAATCATGTTTGATGCACTCTGGATAAAAAAAATGTTTTTGTTATGTTTATTCGAGATGTTATGAAACACTGTAGACTGTTTTCAGCAAGTTACAACATTGAAATGGCAGAAATAAGCACTTTTCCATAACAAGCTCTAAATTATGTTTGATGCACTCTGGATGTCCAATTTTTGCTGTGCTGTGTCTAGGTTGAGATGAACATGAACACCGTGGACAGTTTTCAGCAAGTTGCAACACTGAATGCAGAAATAAGCACTTTTCCAATAAACAAGCTCTAAATCATGTTTGATGCACTCTGGATGTCCAATTTTTGCTGTGCTGTGTCTAGGTTGAGTGAAGAATGAACACCGTGGACAGTTTTCAGCAAGTTGAAACATTGAAATGCAGAAATAAGCACTTTTCCATAAACAAGCTCTAAATCATGTTTGATGCACTCTGGATAAAAACATTTTTTTGTTATGTTTATTCGAGATGTTATGAAAACACTGTAGACTGTTTTCAGCAAGTTACAACATTGAAATGCAGAAATAAGCACTTTTCCATAAACAAGCTCTAAATCATGTTTGATGCACTCTGGATATCCAATTTTTTGCTGTGCTGTGTCTAGGTTGAGATGAAATGAACGCCTGTGGACAGTTTTCAGCAAGTTGCAACATTGAAATGCAAAAAAAGCACTTTTCCATAAACAAGCTCTAAATCATGTTTGAAGCACTCTGGATAAAAAATTTTTGCTGTGCTGGTTATGCGATGATGTATGAAAACACGTGGACGTGTTTCAGCAAGTTGCAACATTGAATGCAGAAATAAGCACTTTTCCATAAACAAGCTCTAAATCATGTTTGATGCACTCTGGATGTCCAATTTTGTGTGCTGTGTTATTGAGATGAATGAACAAAAAACGCCGTGGACAGTTTTCAGCAAAGTTGCAACATTGAATGCAGAAATAAGCACTTTCCATAAACAAGCTCTAAATCATGTTTGAAGCACTCTGGATAAAAAATTTTGTTTTGTTATGTTTATTCGAGATGTTATGAAACGCCGTAGACGTTTTCAGCAAGTTCAACATTGAAATGCAGAAATAAGCACTTTTCCATAAACAAGCTCTAAATCATGTTTGATGCACTCTGGATGTCCAATTTTTCTGTGCTGTGTGTCTAGGTTGAGATGATGAAAATGAACGCGTGGACAGTTTTCAGCAAGTTGAAACATTGAAATGCAAAAATAAGCACTTTTCCAAAAACAAGCTCTAAATCATGTTTGATGCACTCTGGATGTCCAATTTTGCTGTGCTGTGTCTAGTTGAGATGAAATGAACGCCGTGGACAGTTTCAGCAAGTTGCAACATTGAAATGCAGAAATAAGCACTTTCCATAAACAAGCTCTAAATCATGTTTATGCACTCTGGATGTCCAAATTTTGCTGTGTGTGTCTAGGTGAGAATTAAATGAACGCCGTGGACAGTTTCAGCAAGTTGCAACATTGAAATGCAGAAATAAGCACTTTCCATAAACAAGCTCTAAATCATGTTTGATGCACTCGGATGTCCAATTTTGCTGTGCTGTGTCTAGGTTGAGAGATGAAATGAACGACGTGGACAGTTTTCAGCAAGTTGAACATTGAAATGCAGAAATAAGCACTTTCCATAAACAAGCTCTAAATCATGTTTGAAGCACTCTGGATAAAAAAATGTTTTTGTTATGTTTATTCGAGATGTTATGAAAAACACTGTAGACTGTTTTCAGCAAGTTACAACATTGAAATGCAGAAATAAGCACTTTTCCATAAACAAGCTCTAAATCATGTTGATGCACTCTGGATGTCCACTTTTGCTGTGCTGTGTCTAGTTGAGATAAAATTGAACTCCGTGGACAGTTTCAGACAAGTTGCAACAGTTGAACTACAAGAAATAAGCCACTTTTCCATAAACAAGCCTTTCTAATCATGTTTTGAAGCACTCTGGGATAAAAAACTGGTTTTTGTTCTGTTTATTCGAGATGTTATGAAAACACTGTAGCCTGTTTTCAGCCAAGTTCCAACATTGAAATGCAGAAAGATTGAATTATAGCACTTTTCCCATAAACAAGCTCTAAATCATGTTTGATGCACATTCTGATGTCCAATTTTTGTGCTGTGCTTGTGTCTAGTTGAGATAAAATTAACCGCCTGTGGACCAGTTTTCAGCAAGTTTGCAACATTGAAATACAGAAATAAGCACTTTCCATAAACAAGCTCTAAATCATGTTTGCTGCACTTCTGGGATGTCCACTTTTTGCTGTTGCTGTGTGCTCGTTTGAGGATCAAATGGAACGCGTGGACACTGTTTTCAGCAAGTTACACATTGAAATGCAGAAATAAGCACTTTTCCATAAACAAGCTCTAAATCATGTTTGAGCACTCTGGATGTCCAATTTTGCTTTGCTGTGTCTAGTTGAGATGAAATGAACGCCGTGGACAGTTTTCAGCAAGTTGCAACATTGAAATGCAAAATAAGCACTTTTCCATAACAAGCTCTAAATCATGTTTGATGCACTCTGGATGTCCAATTTTGCTGTGCTGTGTCTAGTTGAGATGAAATGAACACCGTGGACAGTTTTCAGCAAGTTGCAACATTGAAATGCAGAAATAAGCACTTTTCCATAAACAAGCTCTAAATCATGTTTGATGCACTCTGGATGTCCAATTTTTGCTGTGCTGTGTCTAGTTGAGATGAAATGAACACCGTGGACAGTTTTCAGCAAGTTGCAACATTGAAATGCAGAAATAAGCACTTTTCCATAAACAAGCTCTAAATCATGTTTGATGCACTCTGGATGTCCAATTTTTGCTGTGCTGTGTCTAGGTTGAGATGAAATGAACGCCGGCTGGATAGTTTTCAGCTAGTTGCAACATGAAATGCAGAAATAAGCCACTTTTCCATAAACAAGCTCTAAATCATGTTTGAAGCACTCTGGATAAAAAAATGTTTTTGTTATGTTTATTCGAGATGTATGAAAACACTGTAGACTGTTTTCAGCAAGTTACAACATTGGAAATGCCCAGAAATAAGCACTTTCCATAAACAAGCTCTAAATCATGTTTGATGCACTCTGGATGTCCAATTTTTGCTGTGCTGTGTCTAGTTGAGATGAAATGAACTCCGTGGATAGTTTTCAGCAAGTTGCAACAATTTGAATGACGAAATAGGCACTTTTCCATAAACAAGCTCTATAAATCATGTTTGAAGCACTCTGATTAAAAAATGTTTTCTGTTATGTTATTCTGAGATGGTTATGAAACACCGTAGACTAGTTTTCAGCTAAGTTGCAACATTGAAATGCAGAAATAAGCACTTTTCCAATAAACAAGCTCTAAATCATGTTTGATGCACTCTGGATTTCCAATTTTTGCTGTGCTGTGTCTAGGTTGAGATGAAATGAACGCCGTGGACAGTTTTCAGCAAGTTGCAACATTGAAATGCAGAAATAAGCACTTTTCCATAAACAAGCTCTAAATCATGTTTGAAGCACTCTGGATAAAAAATGTTTTTTGTTATGTTTATTCGAGATGTTATGAAAACACTGTAGACTGTTTTCAGCAAGTTACAACATTGAAATGCAGAAATAAGCACTTTTCCATAAACAAGCTCTAAATCATGTTTGATGCACTCTGGATGTCCAATTTTTGCTGTGCTGTGTCTAGGTGAGATGAAATGAACGCCGTGGACAGTTTTCAGCAAGTTGCAACATTGAAATGCAGAAATAAGCACTTTTCCATAAACAAGCTCTAAATCATGTTTGATGCACTCTGGATGTCCAATTTTTGCTGTGCTGTGTCTAGTTGAGATGAAATGAACCCGTGGACAGTTTTCAGCAAGTTGCAACATTGAAATGCAGAAATAAGCACTTTTCCATAAACAAGCTCTAAATCATGTTTGATGCATCTCTGGATACAAAAAATGTTTTTGTATGTGTATTCGTGAGATGTTAGTGAAACAACTTGTAGACTGTTTTCAGCAGTTTACAAACATTGAAATGCAGAATAAGCACTTTTCCATAAACAGCTCTAAATCATGTTTGATGCACTCTGGATGTCCAATTTTTGCTGTCCGCTGTGTCTAGGTTGAGATGTAATGAAACGCGTGGACAGTTTCAAGGCTAGTTTGCAACATTGAAATGCAGAAATAGCACTTTCCATAAACAAGCTCTAAATCATGTTTGAAGCACTCTGGATAAAAAATGTTTTTGTTATGTTTATTCGAGATGTTATGAAAACACTGTAGACTGTTTTCAGCAAGTTACAACATTGAAATGCAGAAATAAGCACTTTTCCATAAACAAGCTCTAATCATGTTTGATGCACTCTGGATGTCAATTTTTGCTGTGCTGTGTCTAGGTTGAGATGAAATGAACGCCGTGGACAGTTTTCAGCAAGTTGCAACATTGAAATGCAGAAATAAGCACTTTTCCATAAACAAGCTCTAAATCATGTTTGATGCACTCTGGATGTCCAATTTTGCTGTGTGTGTCTAGTTGAGATGAAATGAACGCCGTGGACAGTTTTCAGCAAGTTGCAACATTGAAATGCAGAAATAAGCACTTTTCCATAAACAAGCTCTAAATCATGTTTGATGCACTCTGGATGTCCAATTTTGCTGTGCTGTGTCTAGGTTGAGATGAAATGAACGCCGTGGACAGTTTTCAGCAAGTTGCAACATTGAAATGCAGAAATAAGCACTTTTCCATAAACAAGCTCTAAATCATGTTTGATGCACTCTGGATATCCAATTTTGCTGTGCTGTGTCTAGGTTGAGATGAAATGAACACCGTGGACAGTTTTCAGCAAGTTGCAACATTGAAATGCAGAAATAAGCACTTTTCCATAAACAAGCTCTAAATCATGTTTGAAGCACTCTGGATAAAAAAATGTTTTGTTATGTTTATTCGAGATGTTATGAAAACACTGTAGACTGTTTTCAGCAAGTTACAACATTGAAATGCAGAAATAAGCACTTTTCCATAAACAAGCTCTAAATCATGTTTGATGCACTCTGGATGTCCAATTTTTGCTGTGCTGTGTCTAGGTTGAGATGAAATGAACGCCGTGGACAGTTTTCAGCAAGTTGCAACATTGAAATGCAGAAATAAGCACTTTTCCATAAACAAGCTCTAAATCATGTTTGAAGCACTCTGGATAAAAAATGTTTTTGTTATGTTTATTCGAGATGTTATGAAAACACTGTAGACTGTTTTCAGCAAGTTACAACATTGAAATGCAGAAATAAGCACTTTTCCATAAACAAGCTCTAAATCATGTTTGATGCACTCTGGATGTCCAATTTTTGCTGTGCTGTGTCTAGGTTGAGATGAAATGAACCGTGGACAGTTTTCAGCAAGTTGCAACATTGAAATGCAGAAATAAGCACTTTTCCATAAACAAGCTCTAAATCATGTTTGATGCACTCTGGATGTCCAATCTTTGCTGTGCTGTGTCTAGGTTGAGATGAAATGAACGCCGTGGACAGTTTTCAGCAAGTTGCAACATTGAAATGCAGAAATAAGCACTTTTCCATAAACAAGCTCTAAATCATGTTTGAAGCACTCTGGATAAAAAAATGTTTTTGTTATGTTTATTCGAGATGTTATGAAACACTGTAGACTGTTTTCAGCAAGTTACAACATTGAAATGCAGAAATAAGCACTTTTCCATAAACAAGCTCTAAATCATGTTTGATGCACTCTGGATGTCCAATTTTTGCTGTGATGTGTCTAGTTTGAGATGAAATGAACGCCGTGGACAGTTTTCAGCAAGTTGCAACATTGAAATGCAGAAATAAGCACTTTTCCATAAACAAGCTCTAAATCATGTTTGAAGCACTCTGGATAAAAAAATTTTTGTTATGTTTATTCGAGATGTTATGAAACACTGTAGACTGTTTTCAGCAAGTTACAACATTGAAATGCAGAAATAAGCACTTTTCCATAAACAAGCTCTAAATCATGTTTGATGCACTCTGGATGTCCAATTTTTGCTGTGCTGTGTCTAGGTTGAGATGAAATGAACGCCGTGGACAGTTTTCAGCAAGTTGCAACATTGAAATGCAGAAATAAGCACTTTTCCATAAACAAGCTCTAAATCATGTTTGAAGCACTCTGGATAAAAAAATTTTTGTTATGTTTATTCGAGATGTTATGAAACACTGTAGACTGTTTTCAGCAAGTTACAACATTGAAATGCAGAAATAAGCACTTTTCCATAAACAAGCTCTAAATCATGTTTGATGCACTCTGGATGTCCAATTTTTGCTGTGCTGTGTCTAGTTGAGATGAAATGAACGCCGTGGACAGTTTTCAGCAAGTTGCAACATTGAAATGCAGAAATAAGCACTTTTCCATAAACAAGCTCTAAATCATGTTTGATGCACTCTGGATGTCCAATTTTTGCTGTGCTGTGTCTATTGAGATGAAATGAACACCGTGGACAGTTTTCAGCAAGTTGCAACATTGAAATGCAGAAATAAGCACTTTTCCATAAACAAGCTCTAAATCATGTTTGATGCACTCTGGATGTCCAATTTTTGCTGTGCTGTGTCTAGGTTGAGATGAAATGAACGCCGTGGACAGTTTTCAGCAAGTTGCAACATTGAAATGCAGAAATAAGCACTTTTCCATAAACAAGCTCTAAATGTTTGAAGCACTCTGGATAAAAAATGTTTTTGTTATGTTTATTCGAGATGTTATGAAACACTGTAGACTGTTTTCAGCAAGTTACAACATTGAAATGCAGAAATAAGCACTTTTCCATAAACAAGCTCTAAATCATGTTTGATGCACTCTGGATGTCCAATTTTTGCTGTGCTGTGTCTAGTTGAGATGAAATGAACGCCGTGGACAGTTTTCAGCAAGTTGCAACATTGAAATGCAGAAATAAGCACTTTTCCATAAACAAGCTCTAAATCATGTTTGATGCACTCTGGATGTCCAATTTTTGCTGTGCTGTGTCTAGGTTGAGATGAAATGAACGCCGTGGACAGTTTTCAGCAAGTTGCAACATTGAAATGCAGAAATAAGCACTTTTCCATAAACAAGCTCTAAATCATGTTTGAAGCACTCTGGATAAAAAATGTTTTTGTTATGTTTATTCGAGATGTTATGAAAACACTGTAGACTGTTTTCAGCAAGTTGCAACATTGAAATGCAGAAATAAGCACTTTTCCATAAACAAGCTCTAAATCATGTTTGAAGCACTCTGGATAAAAAATTTTTTGTTATGTTTATTCGAGATGTTATGAAAACACTGTAGACTGTTTTCAGCAAGTTACAACATTGAAATGCAGAAATAAGCACTTTTCCATAAACAAGCTCTAAATCATGTTTGATGCACTCTGGATGTCCAATTTTTGCTGTGCTGTGTCTAGGTTGAGATGAAATGAACGCCGTGGACAGTTTTCAGCAAGTTGCAACATTGAAATGCAGAAATAAGCACTTTTCCATAAACAAGCTCTAAATCATGTTTGATGCACTCTGGATGTCCAATTTTTGCTGTGCTGTGTCTAGTTGAGATGAAATGAACACCGTGGACAGTTTTCAGCAAGTTGCAACATTGAAATGCAGAAATAAGCACTTTTCCATAAACAAGCTCTAAATCATGTTTGATGCACTCTGGATGTCCAATTTTTGCTGTGCTGTGTCTAGGTTGAGATGAAATGAACGCCGTGGACAGTTTTCAGCAAGTTGCAACATTGAAATGCAGAAATAAGCACTTTTCCATAAACAAGCTCTAAATCATGTTTGAAGCACTCTGGATAAAAAATTTTTTTGTTATGTTTATTCGAGATGTTATGAAAACACTGTAGACTGTTTTCAGCAAGTTACAACATTGAAATGCAGAAATAAGCACTTTTCCATAAACAAGCTCTAAATCATGTTTGATGCACTCTGGATGTCCAATTTTTGCTGTGCTGTGTCTAGGTTGAGATGAAATGAACGCCGTGGACAGTTTTCAGCAAGTTGCAACATTGAAATGCAGAAATAAGCACTTTTCCATAAACAAGCTCTAAATCATGTTTGAAGCACTCTGGATAAAAAAATGTTTTTGTTATGTTTATTCGAGATGTTATGAAAACACTGTAGACTGTTTTCAGCAAGTTACAACATTGAAATGCAGAAATAAGCACTTTTCCATAAACAAGCTCTAAATCATGTTTGATGCACTCTGGATGTCCAATTTTTGCTGTGCTGTGTCTAGGTTGAGATGAAATGAACGCCGTGGACAGTTTTCAGCAAGTTGCAACATTGAAATACAGAAAAAAGCACTTTTCCATAAACAAGCTCTAAATCATGTTTGATGCACTCTGGATGTCCAATTTTGCTGTGCTGTGTCTAGTTGAGATGAAATGAACGCCGTGGACAGTTTTCAGCAAGTTGCAACATTGAAATGCAGAAATAAGCACTTTTCCATAAACAAGCTCTAAATCATGTTTGATGCACTCTGGATGTCCAATTTTTGCTGTGCTGTGTCTAGTTGAGATGAAATGAACACCGTGGACAGTTTTCAGCAAGTTGCAACATTGAAATGCAGAAATAAGCACTTTTCCATAAACAAGCTCTAAATCATGTTTGATGCACTCTGGATGTCCAATCTTTGCTGTGCTGTGTCTAGGTTGAGATGAAATGAACGCCGTGGACAGTTTTCAGCAAGTTGCAACATTGAAATGCAGAAATAAGCACTTTTCCATAAACAAGCTCTAAATCATGTTTGAAGCACTCTGGATAAAAAAATGTTTTTGTTATGTTTATTCGAGATGTTATGAAACACTGTAGACTGTTTTCAGCAAGTTACAACATTGAAATGCAGAAATAAGCACTTTTCCATAAACAAGCTCTAAATCATGTTTGATGCACTCTGGATGTCCAATTTTTGCTGTGATGTGTCTAGTTTGAGATGAAATGAACGCCGTGGACAGTTTTCAGCAAGTTGCAACATTGAAATGCAGAAATAAGCACTTTTCCATAAACAAGCTCTAAATCATGTTTGAAGCACTCTGGATAAAAAAATGTTTTTGTTATGTTTTTTCGAGATGTTATGAAAACACTGTAGCCTGTTTTCAGCAAGTTACAACATTGAAATGCAGAAATAAGCACTTTTCCATAAACAAGCTCTAAATCATGTTTGATGCACTCTGGATGTCCAATTTTTGCTGTGCTGTGTCTAGGTTGAGATGAAATGAACGCCGTGGACAGTTTTCAGCAAGTTGCAACATTGAAATGCAGAAATAAGCACTTTTCCATAAACAAGCTCTAATGTTTGAAGCACTCTGGATAAAAAATGTTTTTGTTATGTTTATTCGAGATGTTATGAAAACACTGTAGACTGTTTTCAGCAAGTTACAACATTGAAATGCAGAAATAAGCACTTTTCCATAAACAAGCTCTAAATCATGTTTGATGCACTCTGGATGTCCAATTTTTGCTGTGCTGTGTCTAGGTTGAGATGAAATGAACGCCGTGGACAGTTTTCAGCAAGTTGCAACATTGAAATGCAGAAATAAGCACTTTTCCATAAACAAGCTCTAAATCATGTTTGATGCACTCTGGATGTCCAATTTTGCTGTGCTGTGTCTAGTTGAGATGAAATGAACACGTGGACAGTTTTCAGCAAGTTGCAACATTGAAATGCAGAAATAAGCACTTTTCCATAAACAAGCTCTAAATCATGTTTGATGCACTCTGGATGTCCAATTTTTGCTGTGCTGTGTCTAGGTTGAGATGAAATGAACGCCGTGGACAGTTTTCAGCAAGTTGCAACATTGAAATGCAGAAATAAGCACTTTTCCATAAACAAGCTCTAAATGTTTGAAGCACTCTGGATAAAAAATGTTTTTGTTATGTTTATTCGAGATGTTATGAAAACACTGTAGACTGTTTTCAGCAAGTTACAACATTGAAATGCAGAAATAAGCACTTTTCCATAAACAAGCTCTAAATCATGTTTGATGCACTCTGGATGTCCAATTTTTGCTGTGCTGTGTCTAGGTTGAGATGAAATGAACACCGTGGACAGTTTTCAGCAAGTTGCAACATTGAAATGCAGAAATAAGCACTTTTCCATAAACAAGCTCTAAATCATGTTTGATGCACTCTGGATGTCCAATTTTTGCTGTGCTGTGTCTAGTTGAGATGAAATGAACGCCGTGGACAGTTTTCAGCAAGTTGCAACATTGAAATGCAGAAATAAGCACTTTTCCATAAACAAGCTCTAAATCATGTTTGAAGCACTCTGGATAAAAAATGTTTTTGTTATGTTTATTCGAGATGTTATGAAAACACTGTAGACAGTTTTCAGCAAGTTACAACATTGAAATGCAGAAATAAGCACTTTTCCATAAACAAGCTCTAAATCATGTTTGAAGCACTCTGGATAAAAAATTTTTGTTATGTTTATTCGAGATGTTATGAAAACACTGTAGTTTTCAGCAAGTTACAACATTGAAATGCAGAAATAAGCACTTTTCCATAAACAAGCTCTAAATCATGTTTGATGCACTCTGGATGTCCAATTTTTGCTGTGCTGTGTCTAGGTTGAGATGAAATGAACGCCGTGGACAGTTTTCAGCAAGTTGCAACATTGAAATGCAGAAATAAGCACTTTTCCATAAACAAGCTCTAAATCATGTTTGATGCACTCTGGATGTCCAATTTTTGCTGTGCTGTGTCTAGTTGAGATGAAATGAACACCGTGGACAGTTTTCAGCAAGTTGCAACATTGAAATGCAGAAATAAGCACTTTTCCATAAACAAGCTCTAAATCATGTTTGATGCACTCTGGATGTCCAATTTTTGCTGTGCTGTGTCTAGTTGAGATGAAATGAACGCCGTGGACAGTTTTCAGCAAGTTGCAACATTGAAATGCAGAAATAAGCACTTTTCCATAAACAAGCTCTAAATCATGTTTGAAGCACTCTGGATAAAAAATTTTTTTGTTATGTTTATTCGAGATGTTATGAAAACACTGTAGACTGTTTTCAGCAAGTTACAACATTGAAATGCAGAAATAAGCACTTTTCCATAAACAAGCTCTAAATCATGTTTGATGCACTCTGGATGTCCAATTTTTGCTGTGCTGTGTCTAGGTTGAGATGAAATGAACGCCGTGGACAGTTTTCAGCAAGTTGCAACATTGAAATGCAGAAATAAGCACTTTTCCATAAACAAGCTCTAAATCATGTTTGAAGCACTCTGGATAAAAAATGTTTTTGTTATGTTTATTCGAGATGTTATGAAAACACTGTAGACTGTTTTCAGCAAGTTACAACATTGAAATGCAGAAATAAGCACTTTTCCATAAACAAGCTCTAAATCATGTTTGATGCACTCTGGATGTCCAATTTTTGCTGTGCTGTGTCTAGTTGAGATGAAATGAACGCCGTGGACAGTTTTCAGCAAGTTGCAACATTGAAATGCAGAAATAAGCACTTTTCCATAAACAAGCTCTAAATCATGTTTGATGCACTCTGGATGTCCAATTTTTGCTGTGCTGTGTCTAGTTGAGATGAAATGAACACCGTGGACAGTTTTCAGCAAGTTGCAACATTGAAATGCAGAAATAAGCACTTTTCCATAAACAAGCTCTAAATCATGTTTGATGCACTCTGGATGTCCAATTTTTGCTGTGCTGTGTCTAGGTTGAGATGAAATGAACGCCGTGGACAGTTTTCAGCAAGTTGCAACATTGAAATGCAGAAATAAGCACTTTTCCATAAACAAGCTCTAAATCATGTTTTGATGCACTCTGGATGTCCAATTTTTGCTGTGCTGTGTCTAGTTGAGATGAAATGAACGCCGTGGACAGTTTTCAGCAAGTTGCAACATTGAAATGCAGAAATAAGCACTTTTCCATAAACAAGCTCTAAATCATGTTTGAAGCACTCTGGATAAAAAAATGTTTTTGTTATGTTTATTCGAGATGTTATGAAAACACTGTAGACTGTTTTCAGCAAGTTACAACATTGAAATGCAGAAATAAGCACTTTTCCATAAACAAGCTCTAAATCATGTTTGATGCACTCTGGATGTCCAATTTTTGCTGTGCTGTGTCTAGGTTGAGATGAAATGAACGCCGTGGACAGTTTTCAGCAAGTTGCAACATTGAAATGCAGAAATAAGCACTTTTCCATAAACAAGCTCTAAATAATGTTTGTTGCACTCTGGATGTCCAATTTTTGCTGTGCTGTGTCTAGTTGAGATGAAATGAACACCGTGGATAGTTTTCAGCAAGTTGCAACATTGAAATGCAGAAATAAGCACTTTTCCATAAACAAGCTCTAAATCATGTTTGATGCACTCTGGATGTCCAATTTTTGCTGTGCTGTGTCTAGTTGAGATGAAATGAACGCCGTGGACAGTTTTCAGCAAGTTGCAACATTGAAATGCAGAAATAAGCACTTTTCCATAAACAAGCTCTAAATCATGTTTGAAGCACTCTGGATAAAAAAATGTTTTTGTTATGTTTATTCGAGATGTTATGAAAACACTGTAGACTGTTTTCAGCAAGTTACAACATTGAAATGCAGAAATAAGCACTTTTCCATAAACAAGCTCTAAATCATGTTTGATGCACTCTGGATGTCCAATTTTTGCTGTGCTGTGTCTAGGTTGAGATGAAATGAACGCCGTGGACAGTTTTCAGCAAGTTGCAACATTGAAATGCAGAAATAAGCACTTTTCCATAAACAAGCTCTAAATCATGTTTGAAGCACTCTGGATAAAAAATTTTTTTGTTATGTTTATTCGAGATGTTATGAAAACACTGTAGACTGTTTTCAGCAAGTTACAACATTGAAATGCAGAAATAAGCACTTTTCCATAAACAAGCTCTAAATCATGTTTGATGCACTCTGGATGTCCAATTTTTGCTGTGCTGTGTCTAGGTTGAGATGAAATGAACGCCGTGGACAGTTTTCAGCAAGTTGCAACATTGAAATGCAGAAATAAGCACTTTTCCATAAACAAGCTCTAAATCATGTTTGATGCACTCTGGATGTCCAATTTTGCTGTGCTGTGTCTAGTTGAGATGAAATGAACGCCGTGGACAGTTTTCAGCAAGTTGCAACATTGAAATGCAGAAATAAGCACTTTTCCATAAACAAGCTCTAAATCATGTTTGATGCACTCTGGATGTCCAATTTTTGCTGTGCTGTGTCTAGTTGAGATGAAATGAACACCGTGGACAGTTTTCAGCAAGTTGCAACATTGAAATGCAGAAATAAGCACTTTTCCATAAACAAGCTCTAAATCATGTTTGATGCACTCTGGATGTCCAATTTTTGCTGTGCTGTGTCTAGGTTGAGATGAAATGAACGCCGTGGACAGTTTTCAGCAAGTTGCAACATTGAAATGCAGAAATAAGCACTTTTCCATAAACAAGCTCTAAATCATGTTTGAAGCACTCTGGATAAAAAATGTTTTTGTTATGTTTATTCGAGATGTTATGAAAACACTGTAGACTGTTTTCAGCAAGTTACAACATTGAAATGCAGAAATAAGCACTTTTCCATAAACAAGCTCTAAATCATGTTTGATGCACTCTGGATGTCCAATTTTTGCTGTGCTGTGTCTAGTTGAGATGAAATGAACACCGTGGACAGTTTTCAGCAAGTTGCAACATTGAAATGCAGAAATAAGCACTTTTCCATAAACAAGCTCTAAATCATGTTTGATGCACTCTGGATGTCCAATTTTTGCTGTGCTGTGTCTAGTTGAGATGAAATGAACACCGTGGACAGTTTTCAGCAAGTTGCAACATTGAAATGCAGAAATAAGCACTTTTCCATAAACAAGCTCTAAATCATGTTTGATGCACTCTGGATGTCCAATTTTTGCTGTGCTGTGTCTAGTTGAGATGAAATGAACGCCGTGGACAGTTTTCAGCAAGTTGCAACATTGAAATGCAGAAATAAGCACTTTTCCATAAACAAGCTCTAAATCATGTTTGAAGCACTCTGGATAAAAAATGTTTTTGTTATGTTTATTCGAGATGTTATGAAAACACTGTAGACTGTTTTCAGCAAGTTACAACATTGAAATGCAGAAATAAGCACTTTTCCATAAACAAGCTCTAAATCATGTTTGATGCACTCTGGATGTCCAATTTTTGCTGTGCTGTGTCTAGTTGAGATGAAATGAACGCCGTGGACAGTTTTCAGCAAGTTGCAACATTGAAATGCAGAAATAAGCACTTTTCCATAAACAAGCTCTAAATCATGTTTGATGCACTCTGGATGTCCAATTTTTGCTGTGCTGTGTCTAGTTGAGATGAAATGAACGCCGTGGACAGTTTTCAGCAAGTTGCAACATTGAAATGCAGAAATAAGCACTTTTCCATAAACAAGCTCTAAATCATGTTTGAAGCACTCTGGATAAAAAAATTTTTTGTTATGTTTATTCGAGATGTTATGAAAACACTGTAGACTGTTTTCAGCAAGTTACAACATTGAAATGCAGAAATAAGCACTTTTCCATAAACAAGCTCTAAATCATGTTTGATGCACTCTGGATGTCCAATTTTTGCTGTGCTGTGTCTAGGTTGAGATGAAATGAACGCCGTGGACAGTTTTCAGCAAGTTGCAACATTGAAATGCAGAAATAAGCACTTTTCCATAAACAAGCTCTAAATCATGTTTGAAGCACTCTGGATAAAAAATGTTTTTGTTATGTTTATTCGAGATGTTATGAAAACACTGTAGACTGTTTTCAGCAAGTTACAACATTGAAATGCAGAAATAAGCACTTTTCCATAAACAAGCTCTAAATCATGTTTGATGCACTCTGGATGTCCAATTTTTGCTGTGCTGTGTCTAGGTTGAGATGAAATGAACGCCGTGGACAGTTTTCAGCAAGTTGCAACATTGAAATGCAGAAATAAGCACTTTTCCATAAACAAGCTCTAAATCATGTTTGATGCACTCTGGATGTCCAATTTTGCTGTGCTGTGTCTAGTTGAGATGAAATGAACACCGTGGACAGTTTTCAGCAAGTTGCAACATTGAAATGCAGAAATAAGCACTTTTCCATAAACAAGCTCTAAATCATGTTTGATGCACTCTGGATGTCCAATTTTTGCTGTGCTGTGTCTAGTTGAGATGAAATGAACACCGTGGACAGTTTTCAGCAAGTTGCAACATTGAAATGCAGAAATAAGCACTTTTCCATAAACAAGCTCTAAATCATGTTTGATACACTCTGGATGTCCAATCTTTGCTGTGCTGTGTCTAGGTTGAGATGAAATGAACGCCGTGGACAGTTTTCAGCAAGTTGCAACATTGAAATGCAGAAATAAGCACTTTTCCATAAACAAGCTCTAAATCATGTTTGAAGCACTCTGGATAAAAAAATGTTTTTGTTATGTTTATTCGAGATGTTATGAAACACTGTAGACTGTTTTCAGCAAGTTACAACATTGAAATGCAGAAATAAGCACTTTTCCATAAACAAGCTCTAAATCATGTTTGATGCACTCTGGATGTCCAATTTTTGCTGTGCTGTGTCTAGTTGAGATGAAATGAACGCCGTGGACAGTTTTCAGCAAGTTGCAACATTGAAATGCAGAAATAAGCACTTTTCCATAAACAAGCTCTAAATCATGTTTGAAGCACTCTGGATAAAAAATGTTTTTTGTTATGTTTTTCGAGATGTTATGAAAACACTGTAGACTGTTTTCAGCAAGTTACAACATTGAAATGCAGAAATAAGCACTTTTCCATAAACAAGCTCTAAATCATGTTTGATGCACTCTGGATGTCCAATTTTTGCTGTGCTGTGTCTAGGTTGAGATGAAATGAACGCCGTGGACAGTTTTCAGCAAGTTGCAACATTGAAATGCAGAAATAAGCACTTTTCCATAAACAAGCTCTAAATCATGTTTGAAGCACTCTGGATAAAAAATGTTTTTGTTATGTTTATTCGAGATGTTATGAAACACTGTAGACTGTTTTCAGCAAGTTACAACATTGAAATGCAGAAATAAGCACTTTTCCATAAACAAGCTCTAAATCATGTTTGATGCACTCTGGATGTCCAATTTTTGCTGTGCTGTGTCTAGGTTGAGATGAAATGAACGCCGTGGACAGTTTTCAGCAAGTTGAAACATTGAAATGCAAAAATAAGCACTTTTCCATAAACAAGCTCTAAATCATGTTTGATGCACTCTGGATGTCCAATTTCTGCTGTGCTGTGTCTAGTTGAGATGAAATGAACGCCGTGGACAGTTTTCAGCAAGTTGCAACATTGAAATGCAGAAATAAGCACTTTTCCATAAACAAGCTCTAAATCATGTTTGATACACTCTGGATGTCCAATCTTTGCTGTGCTGTGTCTAGGTTGAGATGAAATGAACGCCGTGGACAGTTTTCAGCAAGTTGCAACATTGAAATGCAGAAATAAGCACTTTTCCATAAACAAGCTCTAAATGTTTGAAGCACTCTGGATAAAAAATGTTTTTGTTATGTTTATTCGAGATGTTATGAAAACACTGTAGACTGTTTTCAGCAAGTTACAACATTGAAATGCAGAAATAAGCACTTTTCCATAAACAAGCTCTAAATCATGTTTGATGCACTCTGGATGTCCAATTTTTGCTGTGCTGTGTCTAGGTTGAGATGAAATGAACGCCGTGGACAGTTTTCAGCAAGTTGCAACATTGAAATGCAGAAATAAGCACTTTTCCATAAACAAGCTCTAAATCATGTTTGATGCACTCTGGATGTCCAATTTTTGCTGTGCTGTGTCTAGTTGAGATGAAATGAACACCGTGGACAGTTTTCAGCAAGTTGCAACATTGAAATGCAGAAATAAGCACTTTTCCATAAACAAGCTCTAAATCATGTTTGAAGCACTCTGGATAAAAAATGTTTTTGTTATGTTTATTCGAGATGTTATGAAAACACTGTAGACTGTTTTCAGCAAGTTACAACATTGAAATGCAGAAATAAGCACTTTTCCATAAACAAGCTCTAAATCATGTTTGAAGCACTCTGGATAAAAAATGTTTTTGTTATGTTTATTCGAGATGTTATGAAAACACTGTAGACTGTTTTCAGCAAGTTACAACATTGAAATGCAGAAATAAGCACTTTTCCATAAACAAGCTCTAAATCATGTTTGATGCACTCTGGATGTCCAATTTTTGCTGTGCTGTGTCTAGGTTGAGATGAAATGAACACCGTGGACAGTTTTCAGCAAGTTGCAACATTGAAATGCAGAAATAAGCACTTTTCCATAAACAAGCTCTAAATCATGTTTGATGCACTCTGGATGTCCAATTTTTGCTGTGCTGTGTCTAGTTGAGATGAAATGAACGCCGTGGATAGTTTTCAGCAAGTTGCAACATTGAAATGCAGAAATAAGCACTTTTCCATAAACAAGCTCTAAATCATGTTTGATGCACTCTGGATGTCCAATTTTTGCTGTGCTGTGTCTAGGTTGAGATGAAATGAACGCCGTGGACAGTTTTCAGCAAGTTGCAACATTGAAATGCAGAAATAAGCACTTTTCCATAAACAAGCTCTAAATCATGTTTGAAGCACTCTGGATAAAAATTTTTTTTGTTATGTTTATTCGAGATGTTATGAAAACACTGTAGACTGTTTTCAGCAAGTTACAACATTGAAATGCAGAAATAAGCACTTTTCCATAAACAAGCTCTAAATCATGTTTGATGCACTCTGGATGTCCAATTTTTGCTGTGCTGTGTCTAGGTTGAGATGAAATGAACGCCGTGGACAGTTTTCAGCAAGTTGCAACATTGAAATGCAGAAATAAGCACTTTTCCATAAACAAGCTCTAAATCATGTTTGAAGCACTCTGGATAAAAAATGTTTTTGTTATGTTTATTCGAGATGTTATGAAAACACTGTAGACTGTTTTCAGCAAGTTACAACATTGAAATGCAGAAATAAGCACTTTTCCATAAACAAGCTCTAAATCATGTTTGATGCACTCTGGATGTCCAATTTTTGCTGTGCTGTGTCTAGGTTGAGATGAAATGAACGCCGTGGACAGTTTTCAGCAAGTTGCAACATTGAAATGCAGAAATAAGCACTTTTCCATAAACAAGCTCTAAATCATGTTTGATGCACTCTGGATGTCCAATTTTGCTGTGCTGTGTCTAGTTGAGATGAAATGAACACCGTGGACAGTTTTCAGCAAGTTGCAACATTGAAATGCAGAAATAAGCACTTTTCCATAAACAAGCTCTAAATCATGTTTGATGCACTCTGGATGTCCAATTTTTGCTGTGCTGTGTCTAGGTTGAGATGAAATGAACGCCGTGGACAGTTTTCAGCAAGTTGCAACATTGAAATGCAGAAATAAGCACTTTTCCATAAACAAGCTCTAAATCATGTTTGATGCACTCTGGATGTCCAATTTTTGCTGTGCTGTGTCTAGTTGAGATGAAATGAACGCCGTGGACAGTTTTCAGCAAGTTGCAACATTGAAATGCAGAAATAAGCACTTTTCCATAAACAAGCTCTAAATCATGTTTGAAGCACTCTGGATAAAAAATGTTTTTGTTATGTTTATTCGAGATGTTATGAAAACACTGTAGACTGTTTTCAGCAAGTTACAACATTGAAATGCAGAAATAAGCACTTTTCCATAAACAAGCTCTAAATCATGTTTGATGCACTCTGGATGTCCAATTTTTGCTGTGCTGTGTCTAGTTGAGATGAAATGAACGCCGTCGTGGACAGTTTTCAGCAAGTTGCAACATTGAAATGCAGAAATAAGCACTTTTCCATAAACAAGCTCTAAATCATGTTTGAAGCACTCTGGATAAAAAAATGTTTTTGTTATGTTTATTCGAGATGTTATGAAAACACTGTAGACTGTTTTCAGCAAGTTACAACATTGAAATGCAGAAATAAGCACTTTTCCATAAACAAGCTCTAAATCATGTTTGATGCACTCTGGATGTCCAATTTTTGCTGTGCTGTGTCTAGGTTGAGATGAAATGAACGCCGTGGACAGTTTTCAGCAAGTTGCAACATTGAAATGCAGAAATAAGCACTTTTCCATAAACAAGCTCTAAATCATGTTTGATGCACTCTGGATGTCCAATTTTTGCTGTGCTGTGTCTAGTTGAGATGAAATGAACACCGTGGATAGTTTTCAGCAAGTTGCAACATTGAAATGCAGAAATAAGCACTTTTCCATAAACAAGCTCTAAATCATGTTTGATGCACTCTGGATGTCCAATTTTTGCTGTGCTGTGTCTAGGTTGAGATGAAATGAACGCCGTGGACAGTTTTCAGCAAGTTGCAACATTGAAATGCAGAAATAAGCACTTTTCCATAAACAAGCTCTAAATCATGTTTGAAGCACTCTGGATAAAAAAATGTTTTTGTTATGTTTATTCGAGATGTTATGAAAACACTGTAGACTGTTTTCAGCAAGTTACAACATTGAAATGCAGAAATAAGCACTTTTCCATAAACAAGCTCTAAATCATGTTTGATGCACTCTGGATGTCCAATTTTTGCTGTGCTGTGTCTAGTTGAGATGAAATGAACGCCGTGGACAGTTTTCAGCAAGTTGCAACATTGAAATGCAGAAATAAGCACTTTTCCATAAACAAGCTCTAAATCATGTTTGAAGCACTCTGGATAAAAAATTTTTTTTGTTATGTTTATTCGAGATGTTATGAAAACACTGTAGACTGTTTTCAGCAAGTTACAACATTGAAATGCAGAAATAAGCACTTTTCCATAAACAAGCTCTAAATCATGTTTGATGCACTCTGGATGTCCAATTTTTGCTGTGCTGTGTCTAGGTTGAGATGAAATGAACGCCGTGGACAGTTTTCAGCAAGTTGCAACATTGAAATGCAGAAATAAGCACTTTTCCATAAACAAGCTCTAAATCATGTTTGAAGCACTCTGGATAAAAAAATGTTTTTGTTATGTTTATTCGAGATGTTATGAAAACACTGTAGACTGTTTTCAGCAAGTTACAACATTGAAATGCAGAAATAAGCACTTTTCCATAAACAAGCTCTAAATCATGTTTGATGCACTCTGGATGTCCAATTTTTGCTGTGCTGTGTCTAGTTGAGATGAAATGAACGCCGTGGACAGTTTTCAGCAAGTTGCAACATTGAAATGCAGAAATAAGCACTTTTCCATAAACAAGCTCTAAATCATGTTTGATGCACTCTGGATGTCCAATTTTTGCTGTGCTGTGTCTAGTTGAGATGAAATGAACCCGTGGACAGTTTTCAGCAAGTTGCAACATTGAAATGCAGAAATAAGCACTTTTCCATAAACAAGCTCTAAATCATGTTTGATGCACTCTGGATGTCCAATTTTGCTGTGCTGTGTCTAGGTTGAGATGAAATGAACACCGTGGACAGTTTTCAGCAAGTTGCAACATTGAAATGCAGAAATAAGCACTTTTCCATAAACAAGCTCTAAATCATGTTTGATGCACTCTGGATGTCCAATTTTTGCTGTGCTGTGTCTAGTTGAGATGAAATGAACGCCGTGGACAGTTTTCAGCAAGTTGCAACATTGAAATGCAGAAATAAGCACTTTTCCATAAACAAGCTCTAAATCATGTTTGAAGCACTCTGGATAAAAAATGTTTTTGTTATGTTTATTCGAGATGTTATGAAAACACTGTAGACTGTTTTCAGCAAGTTACAACATTGAAATGCAGAAATAAGCACTTTTCCATAAACAAGCTCTAAATCATGTTTGATGCACTCTGGATGTCCAATTTTGCTGTGCTGTGTCTAGGTTGAGATGAAATGAACGCCGTGGACAGTTTTCAGCAAGTTGCAACATTGAAATGCAGAAATAAGCACTTTTCCATAAACAAGCTCTAAATCATGTTTGATGCACTCTGGATGTCCAATTTTTGCTGTGCTGTGTCTATTGAGATGAAATGAACGCCGTGGACAGTTTTCAGCAAGTTGCAACATTGAAATGCAGAAATAAGCACTTTTCCATAAACAAGCTCTAAATCATGTTTGATGCACTCTGGATGTCCAATTTTTGCTGTGCTGTGTCTAGTTGAGATGAAATGAACGCCGTGGACAGTTTTCAGCAAGTTGCAACATTGAAATGCAGAAATAAGCACTTTTCCATAAACAAGCTCTAAATCATGTTTGAAGCACTCTGGATAAAAAAATGTTTTTGTTATGTTTATTCGAGATGTTATGAAAACACTGTAGACTGTTTTCAGCAAGTTACAACATTGAAATGCAGAAATAAGCACTTTTCCATAAACAAGCTCTAAATCATGTTTGATGCACTCTGGATGTCCAATTTTTGCTGTGCTGTGTCTAGGTTGAGATGAAATGAACGCCGTGGACAGTTTTCAGCAAGTTGCAACATTGAAATGCAGAAATAAGCACTTTTCCATAAACAAGCTCTAAATCATGTTTGATGCACTCTGGATGTCCAATTTTGCTGTGCTGTGTCTAGTTGAGATGAAATGAACGCCGTGGACAGTTTTCAGCAAGTTGCAACATTGAAATGCAGAAATAAGCACTTTTCCATAAACAAGCTCTAAATCATGTTTGATGCACTCTGGATGTCCATTTTTGCTGTGCTGTGTCTAGGTTGAGATGAAATGAACCGTGGACAGTTTTCAGCAAGTTGCAACATTGAAATGCAGAAATAAGCACTTTTCCATAAACAAGCTCTAAATCATGTTTGATGCACTCTGGATGTCCAATTTTTGCTGTGCTGTGTCTAGGTTGAGATGAAATGAACGCCGTGGACAGTTTTCAGCAAGTTGCAACATTGAAATGCAGAAATAAGCACTTTTCCATAAACAAGCTCTAAATCATGTTTGAAGCACTCTGGATAAAAAAATGTTTTTGTTATGTTTATTCGAGATGTTATGAAAACACTGTAGACTGTTTTCAGCAAGTTACAACATTGAAATGCAGAAATAAGCACTTTTCCATAAACAAGCTCTAAATCATGTTTGATGCACTCTGGATGTCCAATTTTGCTGTGCTGTGTCTAGTTGAGATGAAATGAACGCCGTGGACAGTTTTCAGCAAGTTGCAACATTGAAATGCAGAAATAAGCACTTTTCCATAAACAAGCTCTAAATCATGTTTGAAGCACTCTGGATAAAAATTTTTTTGTTATGTTTATTCGAGATGTTATGAAAACACTGTAGACTGTTTTCAGCAAGTTACAACATTGAAATGCAGAAATAAGCACTTTTCCATAAACAAGCTCTAAATCATGTTTGATGCACTCTGGATGTCCAATTTTTGCTGTGCTGTGTCTAGGTTGAGATGAAATGAACGCCGTGGACAGTTTTCAGCAAGTTGCAACATTGAAATGCAGAAATAAGCACTTTTCCATAAACAAGCTCTAAATCATGTTTGAAGCACTCTGGATAAAAAAATGTTTTTGTTATGTTTATTCGAGATGTTATGAAAACACTGTAGACTGTTTTCAGCAAGTTACAACATTGAAATGCAGAAATAAGCACTTTTCCATAAACAAGCTCAAAATCATGTTTGATGCACTCTGGATGTCCAATTTTTGCTGTGCTGTGTCTAGTTGAGATGAAATGAACGCCGTGGACAGTTTTCAGCAAGTTGCAACACTGAAATGCAGAAATAAGCACTTTTCCATAAACAAGCTCTAAATCATGTTTGAAGCACTCTGGATAAAAAAATGTTTTTGTTATGTTTATTCGAGATGTTATGAAAACACTGTAGACTGTTTTCAGCAAGTTACAACATTGAAATGCAGAAATAAGCACTTTTCCATAAACAAGCTCTAAATCATGTTTGATGCACTCTGGATGTCCAATTTTTGCTGTGCTGTGTCTAGGTTGAGATGAAATGAACGCCGTGGACAGTTTTCAGCAAGTTGAAACATTGAAATGCAAAAATAAGCACTTTTCCATAAACAAGCTCTAAATCATGTTTGATGCACTCTGGATGTCCAATTTCTGCTGTGCTGTGTCTAGTTGAGATGAAATGAACGCCGTGGACAGTTTTCAGCAAGTTGCAACATTGAAATGCAGAAATAAGCACTTTTCCATAAACAAGCTCTAAATCATGTTTGATACACTCTGGATGTCCAATCTTTGCTGTGCTGTGTCTAGGTTGAGATGAAATGAACGCCGTGGACAGTTTTCAGCAAGTTGCAACATTGAAATGCAGAAATAAGCACTTTTCCATATCCAAGCTCTAAATCATGTTTGATGCACTCTGGATATCCAATCTTTGCTGTGCTGTGTCTAGGTTGAGATGAAATGAACGCCGTGGACAGTTTTCAGCAAGTTGCAACATTGAAATGCAGAAATAAGCACTTTTCCATAAACAAGCTCTAAATCATGTTTGAAGCACTCTGGATAAAAAAATGTTTTTGTTATGTTTATTCGAGATGTTATGAAAACACTGTAGACTGTTTTCAGCAAGTTACAACATTGAAATGCAGAAATAAGCACTTTTCCATAAACAAGCTCTAAATCATGTTTGATGCACTCTGGATGTCCAATTTTTGCTGTGCTGTGTCTAGGTTGAGATGAAATGAACGCCGTGGACAGTTTTCAGCAAGTTGCAACATTGAAATGCAGAAATAAGCACTTTTCCATAAACAAGCTCTAAATCATGTTTGATGCACTCTGGATGTCCAATTTTTGCTGTGCTGTGTCTAGTTGAGATGAAATGAACACCGTGGATAGTTTTCAGCAAGTTGCAACATTGAAATGCAGAAATAAGCACTTTTCCATAAACAAGCTCTAAATCATGTTTGATGCACTCTGGATGTCCAATTTTTGCTGTGCTGTGTCTAGGTTGAGATGAAATGAACGCCGTGGACAGTTTTCAGCAAGTTGCAACATTGAAATGCAGAAATAAGCACTTTTCCATAAACAAGCTCTAAATCATGTTTGAAGCACTCTGGATAAAAAAATGTTTTTGTTATGTTTATTCGAGATGTTATGAAAACACTGTAGACTGTTTTCAGCAAGTTACAACATTGAAATGCAGAAATAAGCACTTTTCCATAAACAAGCTCTAAATCATGTTTGATGCACTCTGGATGTCCAATTTTTGCTGTGCTGTGTCTAGTTGAGATGAAATGAACGCCGTGGACAGTTTTCAGCAAGTTGCAACATTGAAATGCAGAAATAAGCACTTTTCCATAAACAAGCTCTAAATCATGTTTGATGCACTCTGGATGTCCAATTTTGCTGTGCTGTGTCTAGTTGAGATGAAATGAACGCCGTGGACAGTTTTCAGCAAGTTGCAACATTGAAATGCAGAAATAAGCACTTTTCCATAAACAAGCTCTAAATCATGTTTGATGCACTCTGGATGTCCAATTTTGCTGTGCTGTGTCTAGGTTGAGATGAAATGAACACCGTGGACAGTTTTCAGCAAGTTGCAACATTGAAATGCAGAAATAAGCACTTTTCCATAAACAAGCTCTAAATCATGTTTGATGCACTCTGGATGTCCAATTTTTGCTGTGCTGTGTCTAGGTTGAGATGAAATGAACGCCGTGGACAGTTTTCAGCAAGTTGCAACATTGAAATGCAGAAATAAGCACTTTTCCATAAACAAGCTCTAAATCATGTTTGAAGCACTCTGGATAAAAAAATTTTTTGTTATGTTTATTCGAGATGTTATGAAAACACTGTAGACTGTTTTCAGCAAGTTACAACATTGAAATGCAGAAATAAGCACTTTTCCATAAACAAGCTCTAAATCATGTTTGATGCACTCTGGATGTCCAATTTTTGCTGTGCTGTGTCTAGTTGAGATGAAATGAACGCCGTGGACAGTTTTCAGCAAGTTGCAACATTGAAATGCAGAAATAAGCACTTTTCCATAAACAAGCTCTAAATCATGTTTGAAGCACTCTGGATAAAAAATTTTTTTGTTATGTTTATTCGAGATGTTATGAAAACACTGTAGACTGTTTTCAGCAAGTTACAACATTGAAATGCAGAAATAAGCACTTTTCCATAAACAAGCTCTAAATCATGTTTGATGCACTCTGGATGTCCAATTTTTGCTGTGCTGTGTCTAGGTTGAGATGAAATGAACGCCGTGGACAGTTTTCAGCAAGTTGCAACATTGAAATGCAGAAATAAGCACTTTTCCATAAACAAGCTCTAAATCATGTTTGAAGCACTCTGGATAAAAAAATGTTTTTGTTATGTTTATTCGAGATGTTATGAAAACACTGTAGACTGTTTTCAGCAAGTTACAACATTGAAATGCAAAAATAAGCACTTTTCCATAAACAAGCTCTAAATCATGTTTGATGCACTCTGGATGTCCAATTTCTGCTGTGCTGTGTCTAGTTGAGATGAAATGAACGCCGTGGACAGTTTTCAGCAAGTTGCAACATTGAAATGCAGAAATAAGCACTTTTCCATAAACAAGCTCTAAATCATGTTTGATACACTCTGGATGTCCAATCTTTGCTGCGCTGTGTCTAGGTTGAGATGAAATGAACGCCGTGGACAGTTTTCAGCAAGTTGCAACATTGAAATGCAGAAATAAGCACTTTTCCATAAACAAGCTCTAAATCATGTTTGATGCACTCTGGATATCCAATTTTTGCTGTGCTGTGTCTAGGTTGAGATGAAATGAACGCCGTGGACAGTTTTCAGCAAGTTGCAACATTGAAATGCAGAAATAAGCACTTTTCCATAAACAAGCTCTAAATCATGTTTGAAGCACTCTGGATAAAAAAATTTTTGTTATGTTTATTCGAGATGTTATGAAAACACTGTAGACTGTTTTCAGCAAGTTACAACATTGAAATGCAGAAATAAGCACTTTTCCATAAACAAGCTCTAAATCATGTTTGATGCACTCTGGATGTCCAATTTTTGCTGTGCTGTGTCTAGGTTGAGATGAAATGAACGCCGTGGACAGTTTTCAGCAAGTTGCAACATTGAAATGCAGAAATAAGCACTTTTCCATAAACAAGCTCTAAATCATGTTTGAAGCACTCTGGATAAAAAAATGTTTTTGTTATGTTTATTCGAGATGTTATGAAAACACTGTAGACTGTTTTCAGCAAGTTACAACATTGAAATGCAGAAATAAGCACTTTTCCATAAACAAGCTCTAAATCATGTTTGATGCACTCTGGATGTCCAATTTTTGCTGTGCTGTGTCTAGGTTGAGATGAAATGAACGCCGTGGACAGTTTTCAGCAAGTTGAAACATTGAAATGCAGAAATAAGCACTTTTCCATAAACAAGCTCTAAATCATGTTTGATGCACTCTGGATGTCCAATTTTTGCTGTGCTGTGTCTAGGTTGAGATGAAATGAACGCCGTGGACAGTTTTCAGCAAGTTGCAACATTGAAATGCAGAAATAAGCACTTTTCCATAAACAAGCTCTAAATCATGTTTGAAGCACTCTGGATAAAAAAATGTTTTTGTTATGTTTATTCGTGATGTTATGAAAACACTGTAGACTGTTTTCAGCAAGTTGCAACATTGAAATGCAGAAATAAGCACTTTTCCATAAACAAGCTCTAAATCATGTTTGATGCACTCTGGATAAAAAAATGTTTTTGTTATGTTTATTCGAGATGTATGAAAACACTGTAGACTGTTTTCAGCAAGTTACAACATTGAAATGCAGAAATAAGCACTTTTCCATAAACAAGCTCTAAATCATGTTTGATGCACTCTGGATAAAAAAATGTTTTTGTTATGTTTATTCGAGATGTTATGAAAACACTGTAGACTGTTTTCAGCAAGTTACAACATTGAAATGCAAAAATAAGCACTTTTCCATAAACAAGCTCTAAATCATGTTTGATGCACTCTGGATGTCCAATTTTTGCTGTGCTGTGTCTAGGTTGAGATGAAATGAACGCCGTGGACAGTTTTCAGCAAGTTGCAACATTGAAATGCAGAAATAAGCACTTTTCCATAAACAAGCTCTAAATCATGTTTGATGCACTCTGGATGTCCAATTTTTGCTGTGCTGTGTCTAGGTTGAGATGAAATGAACGCCGTGGACAGTTTTCAGCAAGTTGAAACATTGAAATGCAGAAATAAGCACTTTCCATAAACAAGCTCTAAATCATGTTTGATGCACTCTGGATGTCCAATTTTGCTGTGCTGTGTCTAGGTTGAGATGAAATGAACGCCGTGGACAGTTTTCAGCAAGTTGCAACATTGAAATGCAGAAATAAGCACTTTTCCATAAACAAGCTCTAAATCATGTTTGATGCACTCTGGATGTCCAATTTTTGCTGTGCTGTGTCTAGGTTGAGATGAAATGAACGCCGTGGACAGTTTTCAGCAAGTTGCAACATTGAAATGCAGAAATAAGCACTTTTCCATAAACAAGCTCTAAATCATGTTTGATGCACTCTGGATATCCAATTTTTGCTGTGCTGTGTCTAGTTGAGATGAAATGAACGCCGTGGACAGGTTGTCAGCAAGTTGAAACATTGAAATGCAGAAATAAGCACTTTTCCATAAACAAGCTCTAAATCATGTTTGATGGCACTCTGGTAGTCCAATTTTGCTGTGCTGTGTCTAGGTTGAGATGAAATGAACGCCGTGGACAGTTTCAGCAAGTTGCAACATTGAAATGCAGAAATAAGCACTTTTCCATAAACAAGCTCTAAATCATGTTTGAAGCAGTCTGGATAAAAAAATGTTTTTGTTATGTTTATTTGTGATGTTATGAAAACACTGTAGACTGTTTTCAGCAAGTTACAACATTGAAATGCAGAAATAAGCACTTTTCCATAAACAAGCTCTAAATCATGTTTGATGCACTCTGGATGTCCAATTTTTGCTGTGCTGTGTCTAGGTTGAGATGAAATGAACACCGTGGGACAGTTTTCAGCAAGTTGAAACATTGAAATGCAAAATAAGCACTTTTCCATAAACAAGCTCTAAATCATGTTTGATGCACTCTGGATGTCCAATTTTGCTGTGCTGTGTCTAGGTTGAGATGAAATGAACGCCGTGGACAGTTTTCAGCAAGTTGCAACATTGAAATGCAGAAATAAGCACTTTTCCATAAACAAGCTCTAAATCATGTTTGAAGCACTCTGGATAAAAAAATTTTTTGTTATGTTTATTGTGATGTTATGAAAACACTGTAGACTGTTTCAGCAAGTTGCAACATTGAAATGCAGAAATAAGCACTTTTCCATAAACAAGCTCTAAATCATGTTTGATGCACTCTGGATAAAAAAATTTTTGGTTGTGTTTATTGAGATGTGAAAACACCGTGGACTGTTTTCAGCAAGTTGACAACATTGAAATGCAGAAATAAGCACTTTTCCATAAACAAGCTCTAAATCATGTTTGATGCACTCTGGATAAAAAATTTTTGTTATGTTTATTCGTGATGTTATGAAAACACTGTAGACTGTTTTCAGCAAGTTACAACATTGAAATGCAGAAATAAGCACTTTTCCATAAACAAGCTCTAAATCATGTTTGATGCACTCTGGATGTCCAATTTTTGCTGTGCTGTGTCTAGGTTGAGATGAAATGAACGCCGTGGACAGTTTTCAGCAAGTTGCAACATTGAAATGCAGAAATAAGCACTTTCCATAAACAAGCTCTAAATCATGTTTGATGCACTCTGGATGTCCAATTTTTGCTGTGCTGTGTCTAGGTTGAGATGAAATGAACCCGTGGACAGTTTTCAGCAAGTTGCAACATTGAAATGCAGAAATAAGCACTTTCCATAAACAAGCTCTAAATCATGTTTGATGCACTCTGGATAAAAAATGTTTTTGTTATGTTTATTCGTGATGTTATGAAAACACTGTAGACTGTTTTCAGCAAGTTACAACATTGAAATGCAGAAATAAGCACTTTTCCATAAACAAGCTCTAAATCATGTTTGATGCACTCTGGATGTCCAATTTTTGCTGTGCTGTGTCTAGGTTGAGATGAAATGAACGCCGTGGACAGTTTTCAGCAAGTTGCAACATTGAAATGCAAAAATAAGCACTTTTCCATAAACAAGCTCTAAATCATGTTTGATGCACTCTGGATGTCCAATTTTTGCTGTGCTGTGTCTAGGTGAGATGAAATGAACGCCGTGGACAGTTTCAGCAAGTTGCAACATTGAAATGCAGAAATAAGCACTTTTCCATAAACAAGCTCTAAATCATGTTTGATGCACTCTGGATAAAAAATGTTTTGTTATGGTATTCGTGATGTATGAAAACACGCGTAGACTGTTTTCAGCAAGTTGCAACATTGAAATGCAGAAATAAGCACTTTTCCATAAACAGCTCTAAATATGTTGATGCACTCTGGATAAAAAAATGTTTTGTTATGTTTATTCGAGATGTTATGAAAACACTGTAGAATGTTTCAGCAAGTTACAACATTGAAATGCAGAAATAAGCACTTTTCCATAAACAAGCTCTAAATCATGTTTGATGCACTCTGGATGTCCAATTTTTGCTGTGCTGTGTCTAGGTGAGATGAAATGAACGCCTGTGGACAGTTTTCAGCAAGTTGAAACATTGAAATGCAGAAATAAGCACTTTTCCATAAACAAGCTCTAAATCATGTTTGATGCACTCTGGATGTCCAATTTTTGCTGTGCTGTGTCTAGGTTGAGATGAAATGAACCCGTGGACAGTTTTCAGCAAGTTGAAACATTGAAATGCAAAAATAAGCACTTTTCCATAAACAAGCTCTAAATCATGTTTGAAGCACTCTGGATAAAAAATGTTTTTGTTATGTTTATTTCGAGATGTTATGAAAACACTGTAGACTGTTTCAGCAAGTTACAACATTGAAATGCAGAAATAAGCACTTTTCCATAAACAAGCTCTAAATCATGTTTGATGCACTCTGGATGTCCAATTTTGCTGTGCTGTGTCTAGGTTGAGATGAAATGAACGCCGTGGATAGTTTTCAGCAAGTTGCAACATTGAAATGCAAAAATAAGCACTTTCCATAAACAAGCTCTAAATCATGTTTGAGCACTCTGGATGTCCAATTTTGCTGCGCTGTGTCTAGGTTGAGATGAAATGAAACACGTGGACAGTTTTCAGCAAGTTGCAACATTGAAATGCAGAAATAAGCACTTTTCCATAAACAAGCTCTAAATCATGTTTGAAGCACTCTGGATAAAAAAATGTTTTTGTTATGTTATTCGTGATGTTATGAAACACTGTAGACTGTTTTCAACAAGTTACAACATTGAAATGCAGAGAAATAAGCACTTTTCCATAAACAAGCTCTAAATCATGTTTGATGCACTCTGGATGTCCAAT
Organism: Oncorhynchus kisutch; assembly: GCF_002021735.2. Taxonomy (NCBI): domain Eukaryota; kingdom Metazoa; phylum Chordata; class Actinopteri; order Salmoniformes; family Salmonidae; genus Oncorhynchus; species Oncorhynchus kisutch. The sequence goes on from NW_022261996.1 coordinate 30,847, forward strand.
TTTTGCTGTGCTGTGTCTAGGTTGAGATGAATGACGCACGTGGACAGTTTTCAGCAAGTTGAAACATTGAAATGCAAAAATAAGCACTTTTCCATAAACAAGCTCTAAATCATGTTGATGCACTCTGGATATCCAATTTTTGCTTTGTGCTGTGCTCTAGGTTGCGATTGAAATGAACGTCCCGTGGCAAGTTTTCAGCAAGTTTAAACATTGAAATGCAAAAATAAGCACTTTTCCATAAACAAGCTCTAAATCATGTTTGAAGCACTCTGGATAAAAAAATGTTTGTGTTATGTTTATTCGAGATGTTATGAAAACACTGTAGACTGTTTTCAGAAGTGCAAGAATGCAACATAGAATGCAGAAATAAGCACTTTCCATAAACAAGCTCTAAATCATGTTTGATGCACTCTGGATAAAAAAATGTTTTTGTGCTATGTCTATTGTGATGAATGAAACACTGTAGATGTTTTCAGCAAGTTGCAACATGAAATGCAGAAATAAGCACTTTCCATAAACAAGCTCTAATCATGTTTGAAGCACTCGGATAAAAAAATTTTTTGTTATGTTTATTCGTGATGTTATGAAAACACTGTAGACTGTTTCAGCAAGTTACAACATTGAAATGCAGAAATAAGCACTTTCCATAAACAAGCTCTAAATCTGTTTGATCACTCTGGATGTCCAATCTTGCTGCGCTGTTTCTAGGTTGAGATGAAATGAACACCGTGGACGTTCAGCAAGACAACATTGAAATGCAGAAATAAGCACTTTCCATAAAACAAGCTCTAAATCATGTTTGAAGCACTCTGGATAAAAAATGTTTTGTATGTTTATTAGTGTTATGAAAACACGTAGACTGTTTTCAGCAAGTTACAACATTGAAATGCAGAAGAAATAAGCACTTTCATAAACAAGCTCTAAATCAGTTTGAATGCACTCTGGATGTCCAATTTTTGCCACTGTGCTTGTAGGTTGAGATGAAATGAAACACCGTGGACAGTTTTCAGCAAGCAACATTGAAATGCAGAAATAAGCACTTTTCTTAAACAAGCTCTAAATCATGTTGATGCACTCTGGATACAAAAATGTTTTGTTATGTTTATTCGTGATGTTATGAAAACACTGTAGCA